>NC_016088.4:1402984-1464474 GCF_000004515.6 Glycine max | reverse complement strand
CTTGAGATTTTATGTCAAACATTAAGTCATCAGAAGTATCACCAGATGAACCATTATCATACACATCTGATTGCCCTAATTCATTATCAAAGGAAAAAAAAGTTAGATAGAACAATATTAGATTTCAATGGCTTAATCTTCAAATAATGTTAGATATATAAAACTAAAATAGACACTAACCTGATGAAGCCGCCGCCCTATCTGTAGTTTTCACCGTCCGGTACATCTGGAAGTAAATTTGTGCATCATAAACATTAATTAGATAAACATATATAGTAGTACTTTATATAGTACATTAAAAAAAAACACGAAAAAAAACCCTGCTGATAAAAACCATGTATAATATTAGTAAATACTTATTATTATAATTATTGTTTACTAGTATGTAACACATCAAACAAAAAGGAAGATTAGCAGAAATCCAAGAAGTTTGTCCTAAGAAAAAGAAAAGCATACGAAGTTGCAACTTGTGAGTATTAAATTGATAGGAAGTACAGTACAAGTTCAAACACAGAAGCATTTATGGTTAAGGCAATATGCATATGCATGGAAGCATGTGACTAACCAGGGTTAAAGCTGGCATGGTAAAGAAACCCATATCTGAGGAACGGATCATTGAGAAATGATGGTGTTGGGCATATACGTACTTCCTTATCATTTATTTTTATTTAGTTTCTTTTAAAATGCTATTTACACAAATGTTATTTCTTTAATGGCATGGACTGAACTATGAGCTTGTCTGATCTCGGCTTGGCTGCGACTCATTTTGGATTCATAGGGCTTTGTTTGTCCTATTTGTTTTCAGAAATCGATAAGTACCTCACTCTCTCTCTCTCATTTTATTTTTCTCTTTTTCCCCTTTAACTCGGCTGGTTCATTCTTCCAAAGCAAAAAGCTGTTTATTAGGTTGCAGAAGCAGAAGCAGAGGCAGCAGATCTAATAGAAAAAGAAGCGCTAAGAATTTGAGAGACCCTTTGTAAGGAAACCATTGGAATTTGAAATATATATTGATGACTTAACTGCTTCCTGTAATGTAAATGCAGGCTGTGAATTTTAAACGTATATTTATATATGCATATGCATAGTACGTCTTACAAAGCACCATTTAAAACTCCAATCAGAACCGTACCCTCCAGCTTCAAGCTGACTCAAGAAATTCATAAGGAATAAACTATTAATAAAATTAAAACACTCACCTCAAATATTATTTAATTGATTATTATAAACAAGTGCAATTAATTAAGAACTTAATAGATTACCTGTAAATGAGACTTAACATGAGCTAAAGTGAGATCCTTGACATCCATTAGTTCAAGAACGGATTTGGGTGTAGCCCCTAATGAAACCAATTAAAAAAGAAAGATTAATTGAATTAACTTATTCCATAAGGGAAAGCAAGGGTGTAAGAAGAAAATTGATCAAGAAAACAGAAGAGAAGAAAAAGAAAAATGAACAATACTTTCGTGGCCACCCAAGAGTTCAACAGCATGAACAAAGCGAGCATGGAGGGTAGAAGTCCAACGCATCCTCGGAGCCCTCATGCTACGCTTAGCAGGGAAGCGTGACAAGAATCTTGATCTCATAAGGGCCTGAGAGTGGAAAGGGGTGGAGCCAGTGTTGGTGTTGGAAATAATCGAAGGGGTGGTGGTGGAAGCTTCAAGAGGGAGATGATGGTGCTGGGTGAATGGTATAGGAGGAGGGTTTTGGTACACTGGGATTCCTCTAATGGGTCTTAGAAAGCCAAGGTCTTGGCTTAGGCTTTGGTGCTGAGGTTGGAACAGTGGCTGCTGCTGCTGGTGGAAGAAGTGGTTTTGCTGAAAGGGTAGTTGGAAAGGGTTGATGATGGTGGTGGCATTACTTGTTTGGAAGTGGTGGTGATGAATGAGGTTGGAGTTGTTGTTATCTGAGGCTTTTGGATTGGAGAGGGAGAGGTCGAAGCAAGAGTCTTGTTTGGCCATTGTTGATTGAATGGAGTTTCTTGAGTCCAAGGCTCTCTTCCAAAACCCCAAATCCATGTCTTCTTCTGTGCTTCTCCTCCAACTTGATGTGGGATTGGCGTTTGGAGGGCTGATTTGTAAGGACAAGTCTGGTTGTGCTGGGAATAGCTCCATACAAACAAGCCTTTATCTCTTTCTGCTGCTTTGCCTTCTTCTTCTTCTTCTCTCTTGTACAGTACTTAGTCGTGTAGATTTCCTTTCCCCTCTTGTTCAGTTTAAGTTTCCTTTTCTTGTGCAATTGTGTGTGTGTGTGTGTGTGTATATATAGTATGAAAAATTTCAAGGATTGAAGAGAGCGTGTGGTGAGTTTTTGTGGAGGGGAGGGGGGAGCTACGAGGTTGCTAGGTAAGGGTAATTAATCAATAAGATTTTTGAAGGTGTGTGTGTGGATGGAATTTGGAGCATTCAATCAATTTGGAGTAGTTGCAGAGCAGAGATTTGATATTGAGGGAAGAGGGCAAAGAGAAAGAGAGAGAGAGAGAGAGAAGGAAGAAATGACAAGGTATGTGAAGTGAATGGCTGTTTTCTTTAGTGTAAAGTATATGTGAGAAAATGACACTTAAGGGACTATACTATAGGGGGTGGTGGGCAAGAGAGAGAGAGAGAGAGAGAGAGAAGGTTGTTTCTTTTGTGGACGTGGGGGTAGGGTAGAGTGAGAAAGGGAGAAAAAAGAATGGAAAAAGGAAATAATGAAAAAATTAAGATAAGGAGGGGAAAAAAGAAAAGAAAAAGGTAAATAACTTGTAACTTTTATTCCTTTTTACAAATATACTCTTTTTTTCTCTTCTGTTTTCTTTGGATTAAAAATGGAAAAGAAGGACATTTCTCAAAGACCTTTAACGTGTGTGTGCATTGTTTTCCTCTACAAATTAAACTTTCTAACAAGCACACACACGTACTACACAGAAGCCCCCCTTTCACTGAACTGAAACCTAGGGCTAGGTTCTTTTCATGATCTAATCCTTAAAAAAAAATTAAAATTCTGAAATTTACAGTATCATGATTGCACGCAAATTTCAACATCTTGGGGATTTGTTTTGTTTTGTTAACAGCCCAATTATAAACCACTCATTGAGGTCATGATGAACCCTAATTCTCCGCAAATCACATCATGCATTCTTCTTCTTAGCATATATAAATTTGGACCCATCCATCCTATACTTGTCATATTCTTTTTATAATCAACCAAGAAAATCAAAGGTATATTTGTGGGTTGTACCCAAAATGAGGACAAACTGGAAACTCAGATTTACCCTATTTTATTTGCGTGACGGATTGAAGAGGAGCTTTCTAACGTGGGTAAATTTGTCTTTAAACAATACGGTCCTTAAGTCATCAAATAGCCATCGGAACGTACTAGTGAATTATATATATTCCACTCTTTCTCGGATACACATACGCATAGACCTACAAAAGAAATCAAATCAATACAATTCTTTCTTTTAAAAAAAATATGTTCTATGTTTTCTACTAGAGAAAAAAATGAAATTATAATGGAACTTATATCAGGAAAAAACCAAGAAATTAATTAAATTCTTGGAATAATCAAATATTCCTGGTCCTTCAGAAAATTTGGGCCAAGAAATGTTAGCCTCGTTGACTTCAATTTTGCACACGAAAGCATATTTCTAAAACATGGCAAATTACAGATACATGGAAACATTGACGGAAAAAGAAAAAACAACCGGTGGGTCATGAGACTCTATCAAAATTAAATTTTATGGTTACGAGTTTTAGAATCCAAATGGATGGTCCTAATAACATTCCATAAGAAAAAAGGATGGTACTATAATACACTCTATATAGATAAACGACGTATGAATAATCTCTGTCTACCAATCAATGTGTGTCACTATCAAGTTCACACAACATCATATGTGTGCCTGTATCTTGATCATATTAAACTACAATGAATTACAAGCATATAAATAGCAAAATCAACTAGTCAAAGTGACCAATCGCTCTTAATTGGAATTAAGTTTAGTAATCAATTTATAGTTGTGTCGTAGAGGAAAGTATTAGGGTTGGCTCATTTTGGGTCCAATAATGTAACACATGACATAGCTTTCTATTTCTGCTAGGAATAGGCCGGGGATGCAAATATTTCAATCAGCGGGGGGGTATTGATGAGGTTTTGATATGCAAAGTGCTAATGAACAAAGTTAGTTTACTCACTTTGTTGAGTTACCGTTCCCCTGTACTTAAATTTATATAAGAATCTTTTTTCTTACATAAAAAGGGAAAGTATTTTATGACATCCATCACATATATAAGTTTGTTAGCTATTGAAAATAGAATTAATGGATAGGTTGCAACCAAAAATGTACAACGACTTTCTTTTAGCTAAATATTTCGTCATATCATTGATTTTGTAGATAATCAATACCTTTGATTATAACATAGTGCGTAAGATCGATGCTTAAGGTTGACTCTAACCAGGCTCTAGATCTGTTTCTTTATCCAGATTTGGCTCTCATTGACCGAGGTCTGAATTGTATGGGTGGCAACTCTTTCTTCCGATGCAAATGAGCTATAGTGGAGATGAATTAAGTACATGCAAGACATTTCAACACTAAGATAGTAGTGCTTTTGACATAGTGACAATATATATTAGATGCATATCTAAGTCTGTTAATGTTATGTATAGGGTGCCCAAGATTAGATTACCTGGCATATGGCCTAAGGCTTTTTTTTATTTATTTATCAACAAAGGCAAAAATATATTAGATAGAGGGTGCCCGGATCCTTAGACCATTTAAGAAAAAAGAAAGAAAAACCCTTCATTTTGGCATTTAATCATAACCAATGTTAGCCTATTATCATTTTGAAGAAGATCATTAATTTACTCTAAGTCATGTAGATTCTGCTATACCTAAGCGTTTATTTGTTTGAAGTGAATTAGCATGGAATGAAAAAAGAACTGGTAGGGTGGTGTTGGATCTTTCATTGAGTAAGCAATGCAATCATTGGTCAAAAACGAAATAATTTCAATAAAAATAATTGAAATAACTTTGGCAGTTTGATCATTCGATTTTTGATGGAGGGGCGACCCTATAGCAGTTCCTATATATAGGCTTGACTACTTTTTTGTTGGTAAATAATTGGTAAATGATGTTCTGGTCTGCTACCATTCTGTCCTAAACTACTTGAATGACCAACATGCTTTCCCCATTAAGTTAAAGCTAAAATCACTTTTTGACCCTAAATTTAATACAAATAACACTTAATATATAATTAATCGGTAATCTGTCTCGCAAATCATTTTCAGATGAGTAATGAGCCTCCAAATTTAGCTAGAGAGTAAAAGGTAAGATTCAACTTCAACCTATCCTACTGAGATTTGTCATGGTAACGAAAGCACAGTATGTAAAAGGATATCCTCTATAAAACTCAAAGACAGCATACTTAAAGAAAAAAAAATAGATTACTATTTTGTAAGCATGGCCACATAATGATGAGGAGGTAGAGACGATAGAGCTGCAATGTTTTCTTCTTTTTATTTTTATTTTTTTAATGTAATGAGAAGGGGTTTTTATTCTAAAGAATTTATCCTACGAATAAAAAAGAGCTATTCTTGGACAAAAGTGGCGAAACGGTGACAAAGATGTAGATTTATTTATTCTTGTGAGAAAACAAAGTTAATTTTTCTTCTTTTATTTCCCCCCCTTTTCATGAAAAAAGTAGAATCACTAAGACTGTGTTGGGCAAATAGAAAGATGATGCAAAAGCTTTAATGATGCCTTTAAGCCTTGCCTACGACGACGAGCATTGGTATGCGTTATCCTTTGCTACGTAACTTTGCTTTAGACATCCCTTCCTTAAGTCATTACTCAAGACCCAACTAATACCTATACATGACCTTCTTTTTTGGATAAAGCCTCGATAGGTCCCCCACTTTGCACCTTTTACATTTGTTAAAATAATGCCATTTCAAAATCTAAATTGCTTCATAATATATATACACAGAATAGAAATGTAAATTGATTTTTAATATTTCAAATATTGATTTAAATTTTTTATTATTGTAATAGTAAGTATTAATTTATAAACTCTTTCAAAAAAAGTATTAACTCATAAACTAAATCAATGTTCAAAACCTATAAAATATTAACTTGAGTATTTAGAAGAGCATGCAATTTTGACCATTCATCATAAATAAATGGTTAAAATGTAATTTTGATTATTCTATTTTTTTAATCCATAATTTTGATTTTTTTTTTAATTTTAAAATTAAAGTATTTAATCTTTTAATTTTAAAAAATAATAATTTTAGTCCATCAATCCAAATCAAAAGGTTAATTGTCAAGAGTTAATGTTGACTCTAGTTACATGGGAAAAAATTTCTCTTTAACCCTTTCCCATTAATCTTCTACACACTTGTCTCTTTGACTTTCTAACAACTAGACCTATCGGACTTCTCATCAGAGTACACCAATGCCTCATTTCCCTTATTCACATTCTTATTGACACCCTTATTCATTCCAAATGCAAAATTTCCACGAGTAATAATTTATAACGCTACCGAAGTATCCTTAGCACTATGGTTTATCCTATTTTGAAGCTTTAACTAGCGCACACCAATCTCTTTCTCAATACCAAGTCTATGATTAGGAAATAGGAACACTTTTATCATCATCTACATCAAAATCCTCATCCTCGGTTTTTTAAAGGCAAAAAACAAGATATTATTAGAACTCTAACTACTACACAAGATTGTGAAAAGGAGCCACATAAAAGATTACACAGGAAAGAGATATCGAATGTCAAAAGTTAAATAAATAAATAAATAAAAACTTACAGACTCCCTCTCCCCAACGACGTGCATAATGTAAGCCCAATTAGAACCACACCTCACACCACATAAGGTATTCAAAATCAAATTAAATCATTCATAAATTGTTAAATCAATTCAAAAAAATTAAAATTAAAACTACTTAAATCAAAAATCCAAAACGGTTTAATTTTTGCTTCTTGTTATAAAAAACTAAATCAAACTAAATAATTATATTGATTTTCATTGTGATAATTAATAATAAGTGATAAATAATTTTTTATTTTTTATTTGCATTATAACCAAGATGCATATTTTACTTTCACATATTAAAAAAGGATGTATGAATATTGTTAAAAAATAGTGTTAAATACCAAGTGAAAACACAAATTATTATTATGTTACAATTTTTTTTTGGTAATATCATTTTATATTAATGTTAAATAGAAGTGAAAATAATAATTTTTAACCAAAATGTGTTAAACAAAATGTAATAAAAAATAAAATTCATTTTTAAAATAATATAACATTATAATTATGTAAGTTTAGTTGATAGATTTTAAATTATGATAATAGAATAAAAAATAAAAAAACTAGCAAAATGATTCGAACAAAATTGCAAAAGTTTGATTTGATTTTATTTGAATTTGATGTTATATTTAAATTAAACCAAACCAAATTGTATTTTTATTTTATGTTTGGTTCAATTGACTTCTCTAAAAATCAAACCAAATCACATCTCGACTACCCCTACATAAAGCCATGCAAATAAAACCCAAATTTGATTTTGATGTTCAACCCTTCAAAAAATGAAACCCCTAATATCTCATTTGCAATTTCTTGCCAAGAATTGACAATTTGCCTCCAAGGTGTGAAATCGAGGTTCTAAAATGATGATTGTTGATCGTTGGAGAGTGCTGATATTTGACAATGAAGGAGGAGGATGAGGTTGATGATTGTGGATCTGTCGAGAGTGGACATGTTATTTTTATGGAAGAAGGTAGTTTGAGAATGGTGAAAACGTCTTCATTGGAGACAACAACTATGATGGCAATGACTTTCTCAAACAAGTTCAGTCGTGCTTGCTGCGTAGTTGGGGTTTGAGATGATTTTCGTGTGAAGATTAGCATAAAAGGATTGAAGAGCAATTTGCTTCCCAAACAACGAGAATAATGTTAACTCTTGACAATCAACTTTTTAATCTGGACTAAGGGATAAAAAATACTGATTCTTTAAAAAAAATTAAGGGTTAAATGTCTCAAATTTAAAATTGAGGAATCAAAATTATGGATTATAGAAAATGTGGTTTCTTTTAAAACTGAGGATCCAAAATTTCATTTTAGCCTAAATAAATCAATAATAAAGATTATATTTAAATAAGATTAAGTTTAATCAATAATACTTATTTGTATTATTTATATTAGTTCCTTTTACATGTAATATATGTTTTTCTTCCTTTAAAATTAAATAAGGATCGAACTTAACTTTCTTTGTTAAATTTGGTAATCAAATTATTAAAAGAAAACTAAAACTAAATTTATTTTATAAAAAAATTGATCTTGTAGGTGAACAATTAGCATGAATTTATATTGCAAAAGTATATTTATATATATTGCGCACTTAGAAAATAATAATTATTATTATTTACGAGTATTGTTAGTCCTTAAACAGTCCAAAAAGATAGATTTTTATTAAAAAAAATTGCGATTTTTTTATATCCCTCGATTGACGAAATTATTCTTAGAAAGTTATCTGTATATATCCTGTAACACTTTTTTTTTCCTATGTTTTTCTGTGCAAGTATCATGGTAATAAATATTGTTGCTATTATTCTTGGTTAGGTTCGTAGCCTCATTTTCAATGCATAGTTTACGGTCAAAACAAAACCATCTTTCGGTGCCGTTCAAGCCCAAACGGGACATGGGCTACATTTGTAGGGCTAACAAGGTTTTCGGTAAGGTGCAACTTTAACACACGTTACGGTAAAAAGTAAAGAAAAAAAATTCCTTCTCCACACGTGAAGCTGCTGACGCATCTGCATAATTTCGCTTTAAGTCAATTTTTTTTGTTAATTATTCTTTATTTTGGCAATCCATCAAATTTCTACTATATATTCCAAGTTATCTAGAAATTACTAATCAAGTCTCTATTTTAAAAATTTTCCAAATTTGATCTTTCGTCCATTTTTTTACTTAAATTCGTAATACAAAAATTTGAGGTTTTTGATGAAATTGGAATGTGAAATAATTCAAAAGTTCAGAAATAAAAAATTAAATAGAAACTTAATAAAATTAATTTAAAATATTTTATATGATGTAAAAATTGAAAGATATCCTATATCAATAATATACATTTCAGTTTGGGAACGTTGGGTTTGAGTTTGAATTACGAAAGTTTTGATATTTTTTATTATTTTTTTGTAGAATTTGTTGTTCTGATTGATGAATTTTGAGAAGGAAAATTCATTGATGTAATTTATAAATGTTTTGAGTAGAAAATGATAATTTATTTATTTAATTCTAGGTAGAAAAAATTAACAAGGAGATCAAACCTGCTAAATTTTTAAAAACAGAAATATTTAATAATTAAAAAACCTTGAAAAAAAAAATTGCACATAATCAAAACAAAAGGGACAAAAAATGTATGTAGTCTTGCATTTATTTCTCATTTTTAAATTTCAAGATAGGAGTATTGATGAATATTTTCTCAAATATATCCTTATTAATTAGAAAAAAGAGGAAAATAATATGAGATATAAGATTGTGTTTGGCAAGATATTCTAGTTAGTTTTTAATTTTTTTTACTAACTAAAAAACTTATTTGACTATTTGACAAATGAGTTTTTTTAGTAGTTTTTTAACGATTTTTGAAACATTATTTGATAACATTTTATCAAACACTAGTTTTTAACTTTTAGTTTTTTTATATTTATTTTCCTTTTGTACTTGAACATTTATTAGTTTTTTTTATAATCTTTTTTATTTAAGGTAAAATTTTATGTTTATATATGTAACTTTATATTTTTCAGTTATTTCAATAGATAATTTCATCAAACACTTGTGATTAATAATATAGTTTTCAATTTTCAGCTAGCAATTAAGTTTTCAGTTAGTTTTATCAAATATAGTTATAAAAATAATAAATCAAAAAGATAAAGGACTTATTATATTATAAATAATTTTAATATAAATGAGAAAATAATTATTTTTCTTAATTTGTTAGTAATATTCTTAAATGAATGAAAAAAATTAAGAAAGTTGTTATTAATTGACACTTATTAATTTATCGAAACATTTCTTGTTGGTTTAAATGGTTTAGAGTTTAATTTTCTTTAAATAATGTATTGAAAGTCTTGTACCTGAAAAAAAAAAGTTTTTCCTTTTTAGCTAAGAAGTCTGTTTAATTCAATTTATAATTTAGCATTTGAAGCGACTTTTATACACCGAGAATTTAAGAAAGTCTTGCACCTAGCTTACAGCTATATTTATTGAATATAAAGGAATAAAGGGTCCCTATAAAAGTCTAAAACACACAGTGACTGATCCTCACTGTGTTTCTTTTAAATTATTGGTTAAGTAATTTGGACAGGTATATTAAAGACCAGTTTAACATCGAAGACTATACTACTACTCATATACCCACCTCATTTTTGTCACCAAGACAATCCTACATTGAGACCAACAAAATTTTCCAAAGTAATCTCCCATGCATGGGAAAATGACATCTAATTTTTGCTTCAAACAAAGATAAAATGGACCAAATGACTGTAAATTATTAAGTCATTTGAGACCTGAGAGTACAATACTTTAATTTTTTCAAGTCAAACAAAGTGAATCCAAAATCTCACAAATTTCTATCAATCTGAGAGCATATTATAATAATTGAATAATTAATTTAGTCTCATAGATGAGTTAGTAGTGATTAATAGTATATGATAAAATTGGCTTCCTACGGTTTCCGACAGCATTGGAAGCACTGTAACACAAACAAATAGTATATGTATATAGTAATAATTATTTGTAACTTGTGATGTCTGAATTATTATGCTCATGTTGTAATATATACAGAAATGGTAACGGCGATGGGCATGGTCCGGGAATACAGCCCTAACATTTCGTTTTCTCAAGTTATAAAATTCGCTGTTTCATTAAGGACATGGATTATTATATATCCCATTTGTCAACCATATTCCTTGAAAATAAACATTAGGGTTCAGAGTTTGTGAAGATTTGAGTTAAACTATAATTTTTTGTATTGTAACGATTACTAATGTTTTAAGAAAAAGATAAGAGTTTAGACATAAATGTCTTGTGCATATATATTAATTAATATTGCTAGAGATTTGTGCCTTAGAAGCGTCTAAACTTTGTCTCTTGTCAAATGTATATTTTACATTATAAACTAATCCTGGTCCTCCATGTCCCCGTGCTCAAGGAGGAATCTTAATTATAATTTGTTTGTTTGTTTACAATTGTAGCTCTGAATAGTGCATTTCCTTAAATGTGAACAGTCGAGGAATTGCATATAATATAAAATACGCCTTCCTGCAATAGGATTTATGTATCAATATATATATTGCAAGCTATCTTTTGAAAATGACAAGTGCGTACACATGACACTTGCATAAAATATTAAAAGGACTGCACAAGTATAATATACTTGCTAGTTGAGGTTAACATGACTTAATTACTATGGTATTGGTTGTATTAAGGTGGGTATTTGGGTCATCAGTTTCACACACTTCAACTAATTCACTTATCTAATTTAGTAAATCAAGTAATACATATTAAAAAGCAAATACTTAAATTGGTTCATAATTTAAAAAATGAAAAATATTATGATCCCTAGCTAAAAAAAACTCAACCTTAGGTTATTTAATATCACAAACATGCAACTCTTAAATTCTTCTATCTATTTGAGTTGATACTTTTAAGAACTAATTTAGATTAATATTGTTAATGGTTTGTTTAGGACCGGGTTAATATAAGATTCATTTTTTTATAGAATTAATCAATGTGTTAAAATAGAAAATAATAATTAGAAGGCTAATTTTTCTATTTTAGGCTTAAATTTAATTTTGGTTTTCCTATTATGCTCAATTCGCAATTTTGGTCCAGACATCTTAAAACATATATATTTATTTCTTTTGTTTCAAAATATCTACAATTTTAATCCTTTATTTTAAAATAGAAACATTTGGTTTTCCTAATTTATAAATTTTTTAATTTTAATCAAAATTTTAAATTTATCTATATTTTATTTCTTTTATTTTAATATAATTAAATCATAAACTTAACATATTCATTTAAGGTATCATAAAAAATAATTTAATTAATTATAATGTAAAAATAAGACATACATAAGATTATTAATATTTTTTAAAAAATATAAAAATCAAATTTATGAATTTTTTAAAATATAAGTCTTTATTTTGAAACATAAGGATTAAAATCGTGAATTTATTTTAAACAAAGGGACCAAATATTTTTATTTTAAAATGAAATGATTAAAATTAGACATCGAACAAAATAAAAAAATAAAAAATTACACTCAAGAATCTATTTTATACCGTTATAAGAGGTTATTTAATAACTTCTATACATTTTTTTTATAGATTAATAACTTTCTTTATTAGAATATAAAAATAATTATTAATCTTTTTTAACGTTTATAGCAATCTCTCTTATAGCGAGTCACAATGTAATGTTATTGTAATAATTAAGAGGATTAGTGTGTAAATGTTAAAAAAAATTGGAAGATTTTATGCAATCTCACAAAATATTAGGAGGTGTCCGTCTAATTTCCTCAAATGCTGTACAAATCAATTTTTTTTTTTTGTTGAATCACAAGGGCTACAGAAAGCTAATTAAAAGCTACAATTAAAAACAATAGCAAAAATATATGTTAATTCAGCCAGAGAAATAAAAGAATAAATAAAAGAAAAAATCCCTCACAACCATCTAAGGATTTCGACCATAATTCATCAATAAGTCTGCAACTTGATTTGTTTCTCACAAAGTATGAGACCATTGATAACTCTCCAATTTGAGTGAAATGAAGAATCTGTTAAACCATATCAAAAGCCACATGCAATTCAAGACAGATATAAATTAACAAAATTATCACCACTTGAGAATTAGATTTTACTGTGAAAACTCTGAATCTCCTACTCCAAGCAATTTCAATACCAGTAAAAATTGTCCAAAGCTCAGCCAAGGTAATTAAACAGGAATCAATATGAGACGCATAACTAAAAATCACAGAACCAGAATGGTCCCTAAAGGCACCACCAACTACTTCATTGCAATATTTTATTTTGATGGATACGATATGCTAACATTTAAAATATAAGTATATTGTTAGATAACATATATTTAAAATATAAGTATATTGATATAAATTTATACTTACGCTGCTTCATAACTTTCTTTAAAATATGAAATCTTAATCAATATAACTATTGGATTAAAAGTTTCTGTAAAATATATCAAGTTTATAAAAATTATATAAATCAAAAACTAATTGCCACATTATTGCATTACATTATTTTGACATATGTAATTTAAAATATAAACAGATGTTTATAGATGGATATATAGTATAACAATAAATATCTAATTTATGTAAAATTTGATATATATTATTAGTAACCACTTAAATTATACTATATTATATAATTTAATGATTGGACTAATTAATCAATTTTATATAAAATTATTAAGTGATGTAAGTATAAAAATATCTCAACTAATTTGTCATTTTTGAGAAAAAAAAATAGATCACATATTCTTTTTGAATGATCGAATTTGATATATATTAAATCAATACTAAATTAAAAGATTCACAAATTCTTGATATGTCATTACGCACACTCACATGCATCGCTCAATAATCTAAAAGAACCTAAAGGTATATAATGATGCTATAGGACCCAAATTAAAGAACACTATGAACTAACTTTTTATCTGTTTGGCTATCCTAAAGCTTTTTTTTTTTCTCCTAATTCTTTTAACTATTATTATGCCAGTGCACACAACGTGTGTTAATATATTTATGTTTTTTTATTAAATCATTCAGAAAGAATACACATTTTTGAATTTTAAATTTAAAATCCCCCCAACAAACATTCTATCTTGTTACAAACTAATAAGTCTATAGTAAAGAGTCAAATTTAAAGTTATGTTTTGTCATATTTTATTAAAATATATTTACTCAGAAAAATAATAAGAACGCTTTGTCTAGTAATAATTCATTATTGGAAACTTGATTATAGTTACACTAACAAATATTTTGTAAATTAAACGATTATTTCCACATTAGCTAGCTAGTAGATATTCACAGGATATTTTAATGAATTCTTCTCTACCCGTTTAATAATTAGGCGGGCACTTGTGCCAATAAGTACTTTTTTAAAAGAAAAATCAGCATAAGTACTTATTAATGTGGCCTTACATATATACAAAGAAGTTTACTTACATTTTTTTTTAATCTTATTGACCTTTTTTTAGTCGTGTTGGATTCAAGTATTTTAGCTTTTAAATTTAGCTTCTACATTGACGCATATTGATAAGTGTGTTAATAGATTTCATGTATCTTGAATAAATTATTTATTAATATGATTATTTCATACTTCATTGCTTGTGTTGATCAATCGATATATTTTGAATGAATTGTTGATGAGTATAATAATTACTTCTTTTTTTCCTTGTATTTTTAGCAAGTATCCATAAATACATATAGATATCCAAAATTTGTGGATATTTGCTTAATGAATATATCTATGCACGTACGAGAAAAGCACAAGGCGGATTTTTATTCAGCAAAGTGAGTGATATTAGGATACCACCCTACCCCCCATCCCCAATGCCATCCATTAGTACCCAAAAAGTAACAATATAAATACTAAAATTACTATTTAGTTAAGTGAGTTTAAGTTAAGGTATTATTAAAATGTAGGAAGGGGAACCTACAAAAATTCTAACTATTGTAATCTCTACTTAACTACTCTTATATTATGAATAAATTAAAATACACAATTTGAAAAGTGATATTCTCATTCTCCATACTCTCTCAATTAGACATTCGCAGTCTTATTTTCCTTTTCTCCTTTTGGATGTACATCACACACTACTTTTGTAAATGTTAAAAAAGTTCTCTCAACTGTATCATACCATTGTCCCTTTATATTTATAAGTCTATTGAGCCTTTTCAAAAGAAAATATAATTAATTAAAAAAATCTTATATTACAATTAAAATTTTTCCATATATATCTAAAATATAACTTGTATATTTATAATAAACTAGTATTTTAGCACATGTAACTAAATTTCACAATGAATAAATGATTTTGAACAGATAAATGGTATTTTGGATTTATAATAAATTATGATATAAGATTATTTTTAACTCTTTCTATAATTTATTTTAAAAAATATTAAAATTTAATTTAGAAATAAAGATAAAAATGATAGATTGAAAAAGATAAATAGTTAAGAAAATCAAACATACAAATAAAGATAAAATGAAAGTGATTTCATATGGTTAAGAAAGTTTTTTTTTTAGCTGATAGTTAAGTCAAATTAAATTTGAAATTAAGAATTATTTTTAATATTGGTCGTGGAATCAGGACTAGCTCTGTGCCTAGGCTAAAGGGATGACGATTCAGGGTCCACAGTTCGAATGGGGCCCGAAAAATAAAAATAATATAGTTATGTGATTAAAAAATTATATTAATTTATTTTATTTTTATAAATACATTGAAGTCACTAATGAAACAAAGTTGAAGTAAAATTCTAGTACTTTTAATAAACAAAGAAGGAAAAAAGGGAAAAAAATAGATAAGAAGGGCTTAGAGAACAATGGAGATGAGGTATAAAAAATAGGATTTGCACATTATTAATATAAAAAGAAGCTTTGATATAAAGAGTACTTATGATAATAAAAATTAAAAAAAAAGGTAGTGTAGATAGCAAAATCCAAAAGGTTGGATTTGACTTTCTTGAGTTTTAGGTAAAAAAAAAAATTAGACCAATTTAGCCCAAGCCAATGAACCCGTTTGGGCCTATAAAATGTAGGTTAAAAAATATCATGACCAATTTGGTCTTGATATTATTTATTAGGCTTATTTGTGAATTTTATTGCCCAATTTTGATGATTTTATAAATTTTATCACTTAATTTTATTTTCACAAATTTTATTATCCAATTTTTAGCATTTCATGAAATTTATCACCTAATTTTTTTTCATGAATTTTATTATTAACTTTTATCATTTTAAAAATTTTACACTCATTTTTCAATTTTTTTTTTTGCATTTTACTATTACATTGATAAAAAAACAAGGTTGTTTTGTTTTTTCTTTAACATTTTTTTAGTGACATGTTAAAAATGGTAAAATGAGCAAAAAATGAAAAGTGAAGTGATAAAATTTGCAGAAAAAAAAGTTGAGTAGTAAAATTTATAAAATTATGAAAGTTGGATGATAAAATTTACAACTAAGTCTATTTGTTATTTAAATTTTACTTTTTAAAAAAATTTATATAAGTTTAGGGTTGAAATTAAAAGGAACGGCCCAAGCTACACACAACCCATTTTGCCACCAATACTCCTTGATATCAAATTCAATGTTGTGCTATACCCTCAAAGTTAGTCAAGTATAGAAATGAATTTGATAAATATAACACCATATTTAACCTGAAATCTTATTTGTCCCTTATATATCCTATCCAAAAATATGTTGGTTATAAATTGTTCAACATATCTATCTATATTCAATGTTAGATTTTTTATTCTTATATACTTGCACTCCAATGTGAGAATGAACAAAATAAATAAATTTCTAGACATGTTCAGCTAATATTTTCCCCAGACTAAATTGCCACTCCTGTCCACTATAGAATTAAGCACCAGAGTTACAGTCATATTACCTAAATTTGAGTGGCATATACCCATCGCTGCCATTCTCTGTGCATGTTTTAAGATTGTCAATGATCATGGAATTGCCCAGTAATGCAGAAAAACAAACTAATTAAGAGATGGAATGTAGTAGTATAGAGTGTTTGGTTTGTATTAACCACATTAGTTTATCAGTAATGTCTCATTCTCTTTGCCGACTAGCCTCTTGTTATGTCTCCACATTACTTTAGCATTAATCCAAGTGTTGTCTTGACAAGGATTAGCAATTTATGTTGTTGAAGGTGTTCTAATGGGTGCCCAATATAAAGCAATGGCTACAGTGAACAATTCCTTTTCAGTAAATCCTAATCAACAGAGACGTTCAAAACTCACTCAATTCAGTGTACGTAGAAAGCAAACATACATCCCCAACGTCCATGACAGCTAGCAACTATTGTGCTCAATTAATTAGTCATATCATCACGATCACACATTGCTATTTTATTCTATATATCTATTTTTAGAGCGAAAGCCATGTCACATTCTTGCCATTGTTGAGTTCTACCATGATGTCAGTGTGCTTTGGCTTTCACTAACAAAACCAACATAATAGCATAATTTGGAGACAAGAATTGCAATGAGTAATTCAAACAGAGCCAAACAATGAACGAACAGTAACACGTTGGTTTCAAAACAGTTTTCAAAGAAATTTTCCAAACAAGTAGTATTTTGCTATTTAGTTCTCTAAAACAATTTTATTGTACAATCTTTAAAACAAGAAAACAAAAATAGAATTAGACACACTAATCTATCTATCAAATGTGCAATTGTACTAGATGAGCTCATTTAATCAAAAATTTCTTGTGAAGCAAAGCCCATGTAATAATTGAATTGAGCTCTCATATATCCCTGTTGAATAGTATTTACCAGAAGTAAAAAATCTGAGAATCCCTGCTTATGTGAGGGCAAAAACACTGAAATTTGGGGCACGTGGTTTGATTATTTGAAGGGATTCGAGTTTTCATTATTGCTCTTACCGACACGAGAGATTATATGTGTCATATTTTTATAGAAACGAGAAATGTTTTGCTCTATATATACAAAATTGGGTCGAAAAAGTCAAACACATTGCGTAGCAATATTTGAACCACACAAAAGTGAACAATATAAACAAACTCAAGTGAGGATGTCAATGTCAATCAATTAGCATTGGCATGGGCACGGTCTGTGATAATTTTACTCCAAATCCCCATGCCATACAGTGATATGCATTGTTGAATGCAGACAGAAAATAAAAAAGAAAAAATCTTTATTATTTAACCAAAAGAAAATTACAAATATCAATATTATATTTTGATGTGATTAGAAATGAGTAGATAAGGGATATAATTATATTAAATAAATTTTATATATTTTTAATATAACAATAAGTAAGGTAAAAAAACTGTGTGTGTAAATTAAGGTAAATGATTAAAGTTATTATGTTAAAAAAATATTTCTCTTACATTTTCTTCTCATGGGAGTAGGAAAAAACTATTTGAGCTTCACAATTATTTTTCTCTATAATCAAATGAAAAAAAAGAATATGTAATCATATTTTCCTCCCCACCAAACTTTTTTCTTTTATTTTCACTCGTGTGAAACAAAAAGCATGAAGGAACAAAATTAACAGTGTTAATTTGTAGGGGTCCTTTTGCAGCAGAGTATATATAATCCACCTAATTTCCCTAAAAACCAAAGCATTGATTTCTATGCATACTGCAAAGTTCTGTGCTTTAGATTGATTGAAAATTTGGAAAGTGCTTTTGAGTTAAGATTAAACGTCCTTGCTTAAAGCATGTTTGTTTTTCTTTGGTTTTCCTTTTCCCTGTCTACCACCTAATTAATGAGCATCATGAAAATTTCTTTTTGTTCTGTTAAAGCCTTAAAGGGTGAAATTATAGAAATCAAAAGGGAATATAATGATAAGAAATGATTTGTTGAAGGAAGACCCTACTTGGTTTATATCTCGATCTTTAGTCGACATGATTGTAACAGTTGTGATTCTCATTATAGGTGATAAAGGAATCTTTAAGGGAGTTAGGATATCACAGGTAGAAAAATTGTCTCTCCCATATCTCTACTTTTCCCTTTTTATATTTTCATTCCTTGCACTTAATTAGTGGGATACTTGTCACAAATTAAAACGACCATTTATTAATTACATGAATTATGAATCTCCTACTTATCAACTAATTAGTGGAGATGCATTTTGTTTTGTTTAGTGATTTGTGACTCTGAAAAGAAAAGGGTTTTACATGCAGGTAGTATATATTGTTGAGAATATATTGAAACCAACCATTCATTCACATTGCCCGTGTGATTCTTCCACGCAGCACTCAGAGAAGATTTTTTATTTTTATTTTGAGCATAGCATATGAGAATACTAATTGGGCAACACATAGGATAAAATCTGAATCATATATATCCTTTTCTTTTATATAGTAAATTGAAGGGATATAATATTGTATGGTACATCTAATTCTAATGGGTGACTTCAACAATATTCTTTCCATAGTATAATGAAATCATTTCGGGTGTGGCTTTTCAATAAAATGGAAAAATAGATTATGCCTTGGAAACATACCACAACCCATCAATTAGAATTTTCTTGGGTTGAACCCCACACATTAAAGACTTCAAAAGCAGTAAATGGTTCTTTTTTCCATTTGCGTCCTAGCTATAAGCACATAGGCATATAGGATATATCCCCGTTTCTTTCCTAATACTCCACAAGAAAAAAAAAATTAAACAAAGTAAAGTTGGAACATTTTGAATGCATGTTTTCTGACAAAGAGGAGCAATGGATGATAAGGTTCCCCACATATCTAGTTAGACTACGGACTGAAAGATAATATGCAAGAGTTTGACAAGAACCCATTAACATAAATTTTGGCTTTGTTCCCTGTCTTAATCTTACATTTTTCCTTGGTTCACTTCACTTTCTATAAATTCACACATTTATTCTCTTTAGGAAAAGGTATACATAATTGTGGGAACGAGATGATGGCCCTACAAAAGTTTCTTTAGCTATTCAATCAAACTGGAAATTGGTGGATTTGTCATGGAAGTCAAGCTACACAAGCATCAAGGTTCCCTCTTGATTGGACTAAACATTTGTTTGTTTGGATGGACAGATAACAATATATAATGTTATGGTTGGATTAATTGCAACTTGGGGAGGTTAGATATACCTAGATGTCCCAAGCATCCCACATTTAAATGGAAAACTCCTATTATGCCATGCACTGAAAATACATTACTTAAAATTAATACTAATCCTATTTTTTTATATTATCATTATTTTGTTCTATTATAAGAGAAACCAAAAAATGTAGCAAAAGGGTAGAACAAACCAATTACCGGTGGCTCTGGAGAGGTCCAAAGAAGGCTGCATGAGAAGGAAATTAAAGGAAAATGAATTAAAAGGTAGAGTACATTATAGGGTTGAGTGAAACCTTTTTCCGTATAAGGTGAGTTGTGTAAAAAGAATCGAAGAAAATGAAGCTAAAAGTGTGATTGAGATGTATCAAGCTAATACAGTTCCAGAATAAAATGATGAAATCATTCCTCGTTGTATACATTCCATTTCCATTTGTGAGAAAGAAGTCCTTAACAACAACAGTTCTTGCTGGATTGGATAACTGTAGTGATATAGAAGTATTAATCGAGTGTTTGTACTGTTGAAATGCTCATTTACCATTATAATTATTGTGGATAATGGTTTGACAACTAATGTGAAGGAAATCAAGGATTTTCTTTTTTCTTTTTGAATGAGAATTTTAAGTCCACAATATAAAATAAAAAAACAATAAGAGATGATCAGAGAAATGTGAGAGGCTAATCAGTAACAATAATCCAAATAAAGAGGTGATAAAAAGTTTATTGCAAATGTTCTTTAATTTTAAAAAAATTTAAGTAATGTTGGATTGCTTGTTTGAAAGGGACAGGAATAAAATTTAATGAAATGATAGTGCATGATTGATTATCAGAAGCAGAATTAGTTTTGAGTATTTCAATGATATCCAATAAAATGTATGACTAAAAGTCCATTACTTAGAAGCCATGATAATCATCACTTCAATTAAAACTTCATTAATAAACGAGTACTATATGATTATTGATCACTAACACGTTTTCAAAGTTTCTTCATTTTGGAATTCCTGAATTTTCAAAATTAACACGATATAAGAAACGAAGTTGTTATGCTCGAACTTTTTTCCTTGTGTTGCGTGTACGACACACTAAATCATGTTTGCAATACTCAAATTTTGAAATAAGGCAGTAGTTTTGATCATGAATCCCTTATATGAGTTCTATAAAAGATATGTTGTTGTAGCTGTACGAATCTACTGCAACTTGCAAGACAATGTCACAAAGTTATTTAAAAATTCTTAAGAGATTTTCTTATATTATAAATTATAGGAAACAACAGGATTTTGAAACATATGATTGTCACAAACAATTAATAAATAGATAATGATATGATATGTATCTTTTCTCATAGGAAGACTTTACCTTTCTCCATAGGAATTTCTCTCCTATCCACTTTGATTTTCTTGAAAGATGAGAGATTTTACTTAGGTCTTTCTTTTCAAGTTAATGGGTATTAAGTCCCTTTTCTAACCACTAGTCTCATTAAGGAGCAGTTACCTCTAGAAACTTCTCCTATTAAGCTCAATTATAATTTAGTCCTTAATCATTAATCATTTACTTATTAGTCCTTACATAAGTCACATATTTCTCACATGACACATTAATTCTAACAAATTATTCACTCATTTCAAAGATTGCACCACAGCATGGACCCCCCAAAAATATTTACACCAGATTTTATAACAAAAAATGGCATTAAAAAATTACTCCATAGTTTTCTAACAAAAATGGCATTGCTTTAATTTCCTCTTCTAAGTTTTTTCACGTTGTGGAACAGTGGAAGTATATATATAGCTACTGCATTGTGTTTGAGATATTAAGCTTTTCTAGAGACATATTTCATGTGGAAGAAGTATCTCATTGTGAGGTAAGATTAAATGATAATATTTAGATTAAAATAACAAGTTACATTTAATCCAAGAGTTATCATTTAATCCTCTCACTTCTTACCATAAGACACTCTTTATATGTTTTTTTATCTTTATATATATTAAGCATATATTATATTTAAATAAAGAAAAAAAATAATGTATATAATGCAAATGCTGGTTTGACCTTGCACTGAATCTCAAATCTTTGACATCTTCCTTCAATGATTCAATTCATCGATCCGATTTTTAAATATGCACAGGGTTACTGGCATCCATTACAATAAGATGTAATAGGCGTGTGTTAATCAGAATATTCAAAAGCAAAATAGAGGAAGGAGCATTATGAGGTGAAGATCATTTATTGGGTACTTAAAGACAACTGAAGAGAATATATTATATGGGATTAAGCTCATGTGATTCTCCATAACAATATCTTCCTGCACATTATTTATGCCTTTAGAAGAATAATATTGAACAATAAGTTGTTGATTGGAGAGATATTATACTTGATTCTCTTAAGCATGTGGATGGAAGAAAATATTTCATTAAAGATGATCAATCAGATTCTCTATTAGAAAGATTAATTATAAACAAAACCAATAGATATAAATAAAGCTAATGAATATTCTATACCAATATTATCATTGAAAAAAATGTTAAAAGGAGATCATTATCTTTATTAGCTGCGCTTACAGGTTAATACACCCCAATGGCCCAATGCACATATCAGTTTGAATACCCTGGGGATTTTCTTTTATTATGAAAAATAGTTAATGAATTGTTCTTTTATTATTAGCAACCTTCAATGGAGGTGCTTCAACCGATTTTGTTTATCAAACATCGATGCTAAATAAAAATTCTTCTTTAGAAATGTATGCTTGCCAAGCACAGGGATCTTGGTTAAGCATCGATACAGAGGCTTTGTTTATGCGTAACCATTATTAATTTTACTTAATGATAAATTGTACCGTGCCTTTATATTTTAATGGACACCGGTGCCTTTTATGAATTAACTAATCAATAATAAACATGTGTCACGTATATGTTGAAACTTTCTTTCTTTCATCACATAAACATACATCAACATTTATATAAATTTAACAAATATTAAAGTATTTTACATAACCAAATCTCTTATTTTGGGTCACATATTTTAAATTTTCTCATTTTTTTAGTCATATAGTCTTTCAAAGTTTCAACTAGCATGTGATTGTTCAAGTTTCAAAAATCTTGAGTTTAAGCCTTAAATAAATAGTTTCATTAAATAATTAGAAGAAAGACTTTGTTATCCATGATGATCATATCTAATTGAACGAAAGATACTTGTGGTCTAAGCAAAAAAAAGTTTTCTCACATCAATTTTTTACTTAGATACTTTCAAATCCTAAATTTTCTCATATATTTATTTCACTCAACGAATTGAAAATTCACATCAGTTTCTTGTTAAATTTTATGGGAAAAAAAATTAACACTCCACTAATCCAAAAATTTAAAATTTTTCACTTTTATAAAACTCACAAATAACTCAAATATGGATCATTTTTAAGCCAATGAGTGTGCTCATTTCTTGCCTAGAGTTGGGGTGGTGCAATCTCAATCTTTGTTAATTTTGGATATTTTTTCTCTTGAGTAATGATACACAAATCACCATTTATTTTAAATATTTCGCCAACACTTTTTATTTTTTTCTATCTATATCTTTCTATCACATGATAAATTTTTATCATACCTATATTTTTCTCTCTTTTCTCTTTCTCTTGGTGTATGATATCATATTGGGCATTTGTCAAACATTTTTCTTTCTCTCCCCAAGTGGAATCCCTTCTTCTTTGGGAGTCTGGATTGATCTTTCTTGTATTTTTTCCTTGAATAA
This sequence comes from Glycine max, assembly GCF_000004515.6. Taxonomy (NCBI): domain Eukaryota; kingdom Viridiplantae; phylum Streptophyta; class Magnoliopsida; order Fabales; family Fabaceae; genus Glycine; species Glycine max. Next base: position 1,440,873 of record NC_016088.4, on the reverse strand, counting down.
AAAAAATCTATCAAGTTTCAATCACTATCAACTAGCCTCACCATGGATCATAATAATGTCTCGCAAAAAAAAAATATAAGAAATAACATCTGAGTTCACCAAACTCTATTGTTTTTACTCAAGTAAAGTTTAATAATATTATGCTGACAAAGAAAAAGAACATTATGAAATATAATGATGTGCATTTGTGAGACCCATTTATTATCATATAAGAGCCATCCAATGACTCTTCTCTTTCAAAAATGTTAGAATCATACTTTTTTTATATTCTTTTAAACATACATATCCTCTAATTGGTTAAAATTCATTAAAAATAACAATTGTGAATCTCACATTATAATTAATGATTTTTCCTAATTTTATAATTTTTAATAAATTTTAACCAATTAAAAGAATGTGTTTAAAAAAGTGTGTTCCCAACACTAGGTATCACTTCCATTGGGAGCCCACTTTTTTTACTTTGTTTTTCTTTCTCAATCACCTCTCTTTTACTTATCACTCCCTTTTTATTTTTTTTTCATGGTGCAAACACTAGATTCTTCTTAGTTTAGTAAAATTTTCTAAGTTGTGGGTTAGAGATAAGAGTTACTTAAATACTAAAATGTAAAAATGAGTGATGTGTAATCATAAAAATCATTGAAGACATATAAAATGTAAGAGAGATACGGGAGATATATTGGGATGGAGATACTTTAAGAATATCAACTTTATCAAAATATTTTTATCAATAAAAATTATGGAAAGCCAAAAAAATGTATGATATGGAAAGACACAATATATAAATATCCTATTTTTTCAATTCATATAAACTATTAAATTAAAAAATTTAAATTCAAATTTAGAGAGTAAGTTATCACAATAAAGTTGAGGTCTTTCAGAGATATTTTCCCTTTATCCTTTATGATGAATAGATGCTTCCTGGCTGGCTTCACAGTTCAATCTGATCAAAATTATTAAATGAGTGAAGAAATGCAAAAATCTATAGGATAACAAACCTAAATTGAATCGACCCCAAAAAGAGAGAAAGTAGAAGGGGGGAACAAATAACAATGTTGATGTTTGATTATTCCGTTTTGGGCCGTCATGAGTTCAAGGCTTCAACCTTTGTAGAGGAGCCCAGTTTCTCTTTATTGAAATGTAAACTAGTTCTTTGTAATGGTCCAAAAACATATGGGTGTTGCTAGGTGCACCCAGAATTATTGCTGGTGCACCCAGCACTTAAGGTGAAATGATAAAAATATTCTTGATCCGTAAGTCATTTAAGTTGATCCGTAAAAGCCTTAAGGATCAAGTTGATCCATAAGTTTTTTACGGATCAAGTTGATTCGTAGAAGCCTTACGGATCAACTTGATCCGTAAGATTTTTACGGATCAAGTTGATTCGTAAGACTTTTATGGATCAAGTTAATTTGTATTGTTCTGTAAAAGGCTTACGGATCAAGTTGATCCGTATCAATCTTACGGATCAACTTGATCCGTATGATTTACGGAATACTCTCACATACACCCATAACAAATACAAAAAAAGGATAGGAGCAGTTTTGGTATTTTTGGAGCAGTTTTGGTATTTTTTAAAAATGTTGGGTGCACCTAGTAACACCCAAAACATATTAGTACGACCTTTTTGTTGATATTAGTTCTGCAGCCAGGCTAGCTCTACATGTTAGACTTTTACTTCCTGCTCCTCCTTTTTTGTTTCATGCACATCCTAAAAGACCAGAACGGACACAAATACCCCTGCCTCTCCCAAACAAGTCCCGCCTCCACCTAATACCATCATCAACCTAAACACTACTGCCACAACAACCCAACACCATCTCCAATGATCCTTATGAAGAGAAAAAAAAAAACACAAATGAAAGCGAGTTATTAAACTTGACCCTATTTTGGAAAGGTTTTTCTGGAATATACTATTTGTTTTTACACTTTCTGAAAAGGTCTTTTCAGAATTATATATTTTTACTTTCAGAAAGGTGTTCCGGAAGTATAAAATCATACTTTTGGAAAGCTCTTTCCGAAATTCATTATTTTTTTTTTTACAATTCTAAAGGAAAATGTACTTCCGGCTCAAGTCAAAGACCGCAATTTAAAAAATCAGAGGATGCATATGATGTATTCTGAGAGCAACTCTAATGCAAATAGAGAAATAAAAGTAAATATTAAAAAAATGTCCAGTTTAATTTTTTTTTCTTTTTAAGTAAAACAAACTCACCCTAACAATTGCGAGAATCGCTACATAGAACCATCCCATATTGAAACCAGGTAGAAATAAAGTCTTCTTCACTTCCTAATCCGCGAGCGACTAATGTAAATGTTGGGGGAAAAACGAAAATGAGTAATATTAGGTATTTTAAATTTTGAGTTAATATAATTTTGTTAATAATTATGAAAATATTATATTAATTTTATTTAATACTGCCTTTCATAATTTTGTTACAGAAATGTTAAAAACATTGTTTTGTTTATTTCACTATCTTTAAATAAATTTTGAAAGAGAGAAATAACATAAAAAATGAAGCACACTTTTGCAAATCTCGACATCACAGTTATAATTGAGGAAAACAATAGAAAATCACTTTTTTTAATCAAATAAGTCACAATGATTTCATCATATTTGTTCAACTCACTTCATAAATGAAAAAATATATTGTTTTTAGTTCACAAAAGTTCAACTCTGGTGGCATATTTACAAAGATTCATATGCTCAGATTAATATTTGTAGGAAAAGAGTCAAAGTGTGTCCCAATTAGAGAGAGTATACTAATATTTATGGCCTTTAATCATGGCCTATTTATGTTATTTTTTATAAGTTATCATTGTGTTTCTTGCATGATGAGACGTGAGAAATATCTCTAGAGTTAATCCTCATAAAAATTTGTGTCTTTAACAAACACTTGGGTATGATACAGTATTTTATAACTATATTGAAGATTGAGCTCTATTACAAAATTCTCTCAACATAACCTCAGAATCAAATATTGATATTGACTTGTTAGGTCAACACATTGGCTTAATATATGATAATGGGGTCAATTTTTTTAAAGAGGGATCCAAAACAGTATTTCCATTCGGATATAAGGCATTTTCTAAATTACTAAAATTAATCTATAGTTATCACTAAAAGAGTTATCTAATATCAGGAAGAAAAAAAGGTGTTAAATATTTTTTCTCTTCTCTACAAAACCTTTATAGGAAAAGCAAATAGCATAGGCACCCTCCTGGAGTCATACTACGGGGAACAGAGATGACAGTAAGTCCATTTCAAGTAGAAGCTGATTTGTTATTGCTAAGTTGAGACCTCCAACCAAACTCCATAATTTTGCTTTGTAAAACAAAAATGTATAAACATTGTCTATACTATTAGTAGCCTATCCACTGCGCTGAACCCTTTTTAATTCTTATCAGTGGGCTAGAGATCCAGTCCTCTGCCGTTGCAAAACCTTTCCTCACCAGCTGAAAAGAAAAACAATTCAATTTCTAGGGTTGATTTTAATGCAAGCTATCTCCTTTTCCCTAAACAGATCAAAACAATCCCAATACTAAGCTTTACTTCAACATCATTATACCATGATTATACTAGTAATGTTTATACATCATTATACCAATACTAGCAGTGGCGGGGGATCCAGTCATTGGAATGTGAGAACAATTGTCTCGACAAGATTTTTTATTTTATTTGTATCTATGTGTAATAATTTTATTTTGTTCCCACCAAAAAATAGATATTGCTACTATAGATATTTTTTAAAAAATATATATTAAAAATATAAGAAATAAAAAAGAAAAAATAAATTGATATTAATTTTATTATTTTATCCTTTTAATTTTTAGATTTAATTACTATTTTAGTTATCTAATTTACTTTTTTAGGTTTAATTTTATCATATTATTTTCAAAAGATTTACTTTGATCTCTTTAATTTTAAAAAGTGTTATTTTTTAAAGAGTTCAATTAGATCCCATTTTTCTATGGTTATCTCCAAATAGCTGTACTTCAACAATCCCAATACTACCTAAATTATACATTATTTTATTTAGAAAAATATTACGTAAAAGTAGAGTGAATAAAATATCTAAAGTCTGATGATTCATTAAAAGTGAGAAAGAATAGTAAAATTCATTAAATGTTTTCTTTCTTTTGGTCCATGAAATAGATGATCATCAAATTACAATTTCACAGTTACAAACGAGCAACTGCCCTTGACACCAAATGTTATCAGCACAACAAATAATGGATGAGCTAAGACATTGAGTGAAAATGAGAAATTTCATTGAACTTTATTCAAGTAGTTCTAGGTACAAAGGACCTATTGCTACAAAAAGAATGGATTAACATCAGAAGGGGGAAGCAGCTGTGATAGAATTTAATGAGAAAACAATGGAGAGACCCACGTTCCTAAGAAGACCTAAACGACTTGTGAAAAGAAGAAAACAAATTTACATGGAAATAAATGTCGCTAAACCGATTTCTAAGTCCTAACTTTGCAAGTCAGGTTCACCAACCAAAGTTGGAAAAACACCTCGGCCCGAGAACCCAGAGGATCACCACTCGTGCAGATTCCTCAAATGTTAAGGCCTGCACAAAGAATGTAAATTCATACCCTAATACGTTAATATCTTGCCGCTGCTTCCTCCCTCAATCAATCATTTGGATTTACTGTATTGTTAGAAAGCCAATAAGCTAAAATGAAGTTAGCAAAGTCAGACTCTTGATGGCGTTCCACAGTCATTTCGAGCCAACTTGAAACATCAATTCGATCTGCTGCTCTCTAAGCCTAAAAATGAAGGGCCTCGGACTTTAAGGTGCTTTGGCTCAAGCTCCATGGAAGGTGGTTCCCTAAATGTCTGCTGCAACCTATCTCTCCGGTTGTGATCTCGTTGCATGCTTATTTCCTCGTTGCCTAACTTCTTACATCTTATAGAAATGGGAATACCATTACCCGTTGCAAATCTGTCCCTAGACGAAATTTCAGCATGACCTTTATGGTTAACAGGGTGACCGTATTTGTAACTTGATTCATTGCTTCTACTGAAATCCATTGGTTGCCCGCTCTTTCCTTCAGGAAGGATTTTCTTCAGTCGTTTAAGTCCCTGCTAATATAGATTACAATAGCATCATGGTCCATGCATTTAAAGAGCAAAATTTGATAATCAATTTAGGATTTAGGAAAGAGTAAATATTGGGAACTTAAGTTGAAACACTGAGAGATAGATTAGCCATTATATATACATGATGGACCGATGAAACCAACTAAACTAAATATTTGACAATACCTGCTGCGCAGTATGTTTTGAAGACATAGCATCATTCATATTTCTCCTCTCTGCTTTCAGAGAAGAAGGGCGTTTTACCCTAAATATCTCTGAATCAGAATCATCACTCTCGTTTACAACGGGTTTTTTATCAAATCTCTGAAGATCACCCCGTGGTTTAACCGACCTTTCATGATACACAGCAGGAGATAATGAAGATTCACAAGCACTGTTGGATATTCTTTCAGCAAACTCTTCAAAATCAATAATACTTGTTGCATTGATGTTAATATGCTCCTCAGCCTGCTAGAAGAATAAACAGACAACTTTAGTTCCAGAATCAATAATAGTTGTTCAAATCTCAATGTAATAATATAAAATGACGATATTCAAAAACTATATTCAAAGAACTCACATTTTTGGGAGCGGAAAAGCTCTCAAGAGATTCTGAAAGAGAACAAAGAGTGGATGTGGCAGAAGAAAAGGAAACCTCAGACACCACTGGTTTTTGATTTTCAGAGCAATGTACAAAGACAGATTGATATTGTGAACTGTATTCTTGATTATTTGTTGAGTGCTCTGGAGTTGCATAAAATTCAGCAACAGAATCAAGTTTTAGCTCACAATAAGGCGTGTATCCATTTGCCTCGGCTCCCTGAAACATATTTGACAAAGGATATGCATACATGTTCTGGTCACTTTTAGTTTGCTTCCTTATCTCATCCAATATCCCATCTTCCTGCTCAAACATCTTGGCTGCAGCTTCCATATCCATAATATCCTCCCTCAAATAAAGTGTGTGTTTGCTCCCACAGTTGAAGTCAAGAGAATCAGCATCTGAGTTATCAAAATTTAAAACATTAAAAATGAGAATATTGTATCACCAAACATGCATGCAAGAGAATCAAGTAAAGAAACCATTATGTCCATAAATTTGTTTTCTAATCCAGAATCAAGATGATATTTTCCCCATTATAATGCCATAGGATATTGAAGAAGCAACTCCATTGATGTGATTACCAAGCAAGGTAAATAATATAAAGCTCGCAAGTCAAACAACTGGGCATTTAAGGAAAGCATGGGATGAAACAAACATGAGACAACCAAATATAATATAGAGCTCGTAAGTCATAATGATTAATGGCATATTAGTAAATAGAAATGAGCATAGCTTACCATGACGTAGGCATACATGATGCTTGTGACAGTTGCAGCCAACATAAGCTATGTAACAGTCACGTTTGCAGAGGCTACAGAGAATCGTGCCATGGGAATGAAAAGAAACACTTATACCCGCCCTTGATTTCGTAAGGAACCATCGAGCACGATGTTGGAAACGCATCAAGTTAACAAATGAAATCTTAATACTATTATGAGAAAACAAGTCTGGAGAAGGAAAGTCAGAATCTTCAAGTTCCAAGCATGTACGAAGAAGCATTGCTTCTTTGCATAGAAGTTCTTCATGGGGCAGTAAAGGTACCCTGTTAAGAAGTGCATATCTTCTGCTAGCAACAGCTCCTAAAGGAAACCAATCACCAATTGCAAAATTCACTGCTTCTCCACAATTGAAACCTAGAAAATTTTAACCAAGATATGAAGATTAGTTTTTTATTTTATTTTGCATGTAGTGACTGGGTTGGGGAGCAGGAAGTGAGATATCATTCCTAGAACTAAATTATTGAAATGAGAAAATCTAACCATGACTGAAGCCAGCGTGATATGCCCTAGGGAACGTTATTATAAACTCCCCTGGCTTTTGAACAGCCTTGTACACAGGGACTTCATGCTCCAACAAAATATTTGGTGGAAATAGTGTTGTTTTCCCCAGGAGAACATCAAAGGCTCCATCTTCCCCATCACTTGACAAAATATCATTAGTGTACACATGTTCTCTCACCACCCTTTCAAAATCCAAAGCTGCATGACCTGGAATACCGTACCATGTTTTTGATGCCCCACAGTGATGATAGTTAATGCTGTCATAACAACTTAATATATTAATATCATTAAATGAAAAACTAAAGAAGGAAGTCTTCAATTGCGATAATGTTATTATAAATTTTGTTCCAAAATAAGCAGTAGCATTTACCTGTACAAATAATGATCCTCCACATGCCAAGCAAAGATACTAAACAGCATTCCAATGTATAGCATGGGTTCCGTTACTCCCTGAAATAAAACCCAGTATAAGTCATGTAAAAAGCATAGTACAAAAATGACATTGACCAACATAAGAAATAGTCATACCGGAATTGATGTTTCCAACAGCCGCAAAATCGATTTGGGCAACCTTGAAAGTTTCTGAGATCATAGAGAAGGAAGTGTTGAATAAACTATAATACCAAAGGAAAAGCAAAGGCATATCTTTGTCACAAATATTCTCCTCTTCTATAAAAAAAGAAAAGAATATGTAAACAAAGTATCGGTCAAAACAAAAAGACAGACACTAATAAAATTAACACCTTCAAGTTCCATTTGCTGTTCCCAAGCTGGTCAGTGGGAGAAGATGAAAAGGCACTGCCATCAACATCACATGCATATTCAACAGTTTCCATTTTCCCACAACCAATTTCATGCCAAAACTCTTTTTCCAAATATGTGGCAGGAAGACATCCAGCACTGCAATATCTTCGTGCAAATACCTTGTTTGCCATTTTCTCAAAATCGCGAAATGTATAATTTCTGATTAAGTTACAATTGAATTAATCAGATAAGGCAAGGATATGATTAAAAGTACATGCTACAAATATCAACATACACAACAGGGAAACTGACCTTCCACTCATAAAAAATGTGACTTTGTCTTCAGTATCCCACTCAGCAAGGCGAAGGGGCTGCACTCTAGTTGTAAACTTGAATCCTGCTTTCTCCTTCATTAAAACAACCCCAGCAGGTACTGAAGCACTCAAAGGGGAAATAATCTTGCATATACCTGGAATTTATCACAGATTCAAATGGAAAACAATTAGGTCACTATTCTATCACTCAACTGGTTTCATCTATCCCTTCCCCAAAAAAGAAAGAAATCTACATCTATACAACATACAAGGAGGCTATTTTCATTACATTATGCAGAATCTACAACTTTTACTTTCAAGTTCCAAATAATCAATGATAATCCTCTCATTAATAAACCAAAAGTACATCCTCATAGACTATAATTTAATCAAGAAAATCTTTAAAAAGGACAGTTTTAACTACTAAATTATATTAAACTAATACAAAAACAATGACCGTCTATAAATCAATATTTAAGCCTACAACTTTTTTAACATATGGTATGGTGGTTTGCAGAATACTATATCCTCATCATTGATGATTTTCTGTTACAACACAAATCCACACCCTCTCAACTCACTCAAGCTGGATTTGAGAAGTGACACAAGCACCAGAAAGCCTGGTTGTCTTGTAAGTGTGTCAATGCCACGGTTTACTATTACGATATTATCAGTGCAAAATATTAAAGTGAATACACAGTAGAAGAAAAAAGATATTCAACAGACCAAAACTCCATACCATATTTAGAAGCTTCTGGAGCAATCTTTTGCAAATAAATTAAAGGATCCTCAAATTCCTCCTTTGTTGGAGAATACACAGGACATTCTAGAATTTTATCAGTCCAATCCAGGTCATTTGTATCAAACTTATCCACCTTGCGCTTGGAAAAGACATTAGCATTACCATGAAATCTTGGGCCACATGATGCTGAAGCTCTTAAAGCATTTCCACTTCTGCTCATCATGTTAGCAACACTTGTCTGGGTGGCAGTGACAAATTTTGCACGCTGAAGCCTTTTACGCTTCAAAAATTCTAACCCATTTCTAGCTTCCTTTGATAAAGTCACTCTTCTTTCCACCTATAGATATTTCAAACATTTCACACTAAGGTTAGCAGGTATTTAAATGTAAGGACTAAGGATAAAATAAAATGCATTAAGTCACAGTAATGTGAAAATAGATGGATAATAATCAATAATGAACAGACTGAAACTGAAACATTTGTTATGTTAGCATAACTGGAACTTTGAACTAAGGTGCAAAAGGTCATGTCATCCAAAGCATTGCATGGTAATTCTTCAAATGAAACAAAGGGGTTTCAATCCAGCTTGAAAGAATGTAGTTCAAAGGGGTGAAAGGAATAAAGTTAAAACTCAAGCAAACTAAGCAATCCAGGGCCAAAATAAATTCGAACTTCTTTGGTATAGTACCATTGAGGAGTCAATAACTAGATGAATGGGTCGTTCGTTCTGAGGGAACCAAAGTCGGGAACATTTTATGAACAAAGACATACTGAGTCAAACGTAAACCACCTCATTCTGAAAAGTAACAGCTAAGAAGGGCAACAAAAGAGCACAAAAAACTTATCCGAATTTAGAACCAAGCAAAGCAAAAGAGTCAACAAAAACAATCTTATAGAAATATTCAACAAATGCATGCGCTGAATTTTGAATAGTTTACTCCTCTCAACATCACTATTTCCACCTTAAGCATAAACCAATCAAACAAAAGGCAGTTTTAATCACATAAAATTCAACACACAAAAGGAAAGAAAAATATAGGCCTAGAAAATTATTAATCGTCGGTTAAACTAAATCTTCTAAAATACTATTCCAGGGACAGGAGAAAAAAGAAAAAGAGAAGAACCGTGTTCCTCTTTTTTCTATTCCTTTAATAATCTTCAGAGAAGAACTATGGTTTACATATCAGAGAAAAAAAACAACCACTCTCACAAAATGCACCTTAAGCATCCCTCAAGAGCATCTATTGTATATCACACTCCGAATCCTGAACATGAAATACAAAAAAAGAGAGGAAAAAATATACTATGAGGCGTGATTAGAAAAAATCATCATTCGGGCTAAAAAAAACAAGAGAAATTGCATCAAAATCGTTAAAAATTACAACAATGTCCGAGATCTGAAGGATGAGAAGACGAAGGTACATTTTCTAGAGAGTTTCATGCATTAACGAATCAAATACCAAATAAAAAGGTGATACAAATAATTTCTCTGAACAAAGCACGGTTGACCTACCATTTCATTACGAAGTCGCTCCCTGTAGGAATCGCCAAAAAAAGGTGATACAAGGAATCGCCAAAAAAAAAAAAGCAATCACAATACCAAATCGAAATCCAAACCCTAAATCACGATCCTGAATGTTTCAGATTAAGAGCGAGCCTCGAAGGACAACCAGGCTCGCCACATTCTCTAGGAACGCTGAATACAACGCTGAAACCGAACCACAGAGAGATCCAACGCCTCGCAGAAGCTACCACGGCAAATAGCGAGAGAATGCAAACGCGCGAATAAGAAGACCGAAATCAGCTTCCTCTGGAGACGTGAAAAAAACGCCGAAAACGAAAGCGGTTTTCCGGCGAACGGAAGAGGTTTTCCGGTGGGGCCAGAAAACGGAGAGAAATAGTGGATGAGGAAAGAGAGGAAGCGAATGCTTAGAAAACCGAAAAAGGGTAAGGAAGGGATAATTTATAGTTTTATACTCTAAAATAATTATCACTTTATTAGTTCCGAAAACCGAATAAAAAAAGGGGTCTAATTATTCATTTCGATTTAAAACTAATGAAATAATTAAATTAAAGAAACTTTGAGAAGTGGTGGTGGTTGTTATTAGGTGGTTCAACGAAAACAAAACGTGCCGTCCATATTCGAAGACGCGTTTGGCGTGTAAACGCGATTGAACGTTTCTTCCGTTCCGTGTATTGACGGAATCACCGTTACTGTTAAGTGGGATTTTATTTATTGGCGGGTACAGAATTGAAGAGCCGGTGATTAGCACCTTGTCTCAAAGGGGTAATTTAGTGAATTCACGAGGACGGTATTATCGATGGGTTCCTCCTGCAGCGGTCAGAGAAAAAGAAAAAAAGAAAGAGGCTGGAAGAAGGAATGATCACGTGCGATAAGACTGGACTCAATTATGTACACAAGTTTGACATCGAACCGTTGATTTTCTTCGTCGTTTACTTGGAACCGTCCAAAGTACGTGAAAACCATCGAATCAGAAAGCTCCAGGGGCATGTGTACTTTTTCAGTTCAACTGCCGACTTGTACAGGATAACTCTCACCTACCTTCCAGTTAGTTAAGCCTTGGCAGGCGAAATGACGGGTTTGTCCTCCTTCGGTTAGGTCCCGTTAACGCGACGACGGGGGTTTTGCGAAATGACTTTCGTAATGTGAGTGAACTACCGCAATGCGTGACCTGGCGGGACAGGGTGTGACGGACACGTGGCGCTTTGTTGTGAGCAGGAGGTACACGCGGCATGCGGATAAGGGTGTGGTTTCGTGGATTTTCTGTGTCACTGGGGGTGGTGGCCAGAACGGATATAGCTGGCGGTTACAACAAGGTAGCCCCACCCTAGAGCGAAGCAGACGATAAGGCCACCCACTCACGAGAAGTTCCCTGTGCGATGTGTGTAAATGCAAATTGGCTGTTTCATTTGGAATTTTCTTATTTATTTCTATAAATTAAAGAACGGAATTTGGTATGGACAAAGAGCATTCTTGGGCAATTGTGCTAATAGTTAAAGAAATAAAATAAAAAAAGTAAATATATGAGAAAAATATTTTTATAATAAAATGTAGAAAATATATTTACTGTATTTGTTAAACATAGAAGTTTGTTAACTTATTCATATCTACCAAAAAAACAATATTAATTTAGTTAAACATATTAAATTTCATTATAATTTGTTATTTTTAAAATCATGACTTAATTATATGATTTACCAACCAATTATCACTGGTGTGTAAATTTTATAATCTAAGTTTTTTCACGATTTTACCGTCATATTTTTATTTTCTTACATTTTAAGGATTCATTAAATGCACTGACATGTTCCTATAAAAGTTTTATAAAACTATGTTTTGTTATTACTTTTGTAAAATAATATATATTTTTATTAACATGAGATATAAAATGAGTAGAAAAAATACAATTTAATAGATAAAAATTTAATATAATGATAGCTGACATATAATATATGATGAAATAAGTCTAAAATTATTAAAACTAATTGTCTCATTTTTTTACTTAAATATTTTTTGTCTAATTAATGATGAAAAATTATAAAGTAATGCACATAGATATAAATTATAACATGTGAATATATTGATGATGTTTCACAAGTTATTAGATACTAACCATGAATCACATTTATTTTGATGAGAATTGTTTGATGCGAGAATTTTTTTAATAATTCCTTAGAAGAACTTATCCAACATTTCTAAGATTTGTAAGAGACCGTATGAAAGAGAAATTTATAATTTCTATAATTAGATAGAAACCTATAGATTGGTTATTTATTAAATAATTGACACAACTCATCAAAGAATTAATTTCATCATGATTTTAACACAAATATGCTTAATCCTAATTATATATTTTTAATTATAAATCGATGAGACTAAAAAAATAATATAATAATTATGGATTGATATGAGTATTTCACAACGATTATTCAAAGGAATAATTGATAATATTTATTATTTATTAACTAACAAAATTAAAGTTATTTTAGTCAAAAATAATTAATGAAAGAAAAAAAATTAAAAGAATTCTTTTAAAAAATTCAAATAAGTCTTGGAACTCTTACCTTAAAACTAGTCAAATATCAAATATATGTAATATAAAAATATTCTTTGGTCAGTAATAAAATTTCTTAACAAGGAATTAAAAAAAAAAAACATACATGTGATGTGGTAACAGGCAATGATTTTCTTGAGTGACCAATTCTCTCTCTAGTTTTCATTGGCCAGTTTACTCTCGGCTGAGCTTTTTGTTACGCGGAGATTGGGACTAATGATTGGAATTTCATATAGTCAGCGAGAACGAAGCTTGGATGATAGTCTATTTCACAGTCCGGCCTACAGCAAAAATTTGGTCCGTACTATCTACCCTTGTCAAATTATATCAATCTTCTTTCTATGGTCTTAAATGGGTTTGATTGGCTTATCTAATTGGTTGAGGTATTATTATGTAGAAATACAATCAGATTTAAAAAAAAAAGTAAAAGAAAAAAAGAAAATTTCTCTTTTATTTTTGAATTTATATGGCATGAAGTGACAAAAAATATCTTTTATTAACAATTCAATCAAGCAGCACGCAATAAATGCGACAATGGGACACACACGAAACCTGTTGTTATTATTGTTGACTGCCCAAATGCGAAACTTCCCTGCTTTGCGTGTAAATTCATGCTGCGGTACTCACTTAAAATAGCTACTTGCTCCCAAAACAGTAAGGGCATTTTTGTAATCCTCAATCCTCCACGTTCACTATGGTTTTCGTTAGAGGAGTAAGGGTAAAAATTCTGTTTCTGGGAACTTCTTCAATTGACCAAAATGCCTAATGAAAAGTGCAAGTTCACCTAAATAACTATGTCCTTTGTGTCTGTGTTGTGACTTATAAAACAAAAAAAAACATGTCCTCTTCCCCGGAACACCAGAACCACCCAGCCTTTGTCACAATCAAAAGTAAAATAAAAATGGAGCGGTTGATTAATTAATTGCGGAGAGTGGAGTATATGCTGATTAAAGTTCTTAAAAAACTATATATTAAAATAAAGAAAAACTTAGTAAGTATAAATGTAATTCAGTTAATAATACAATGATAGAAGATTAATCTCATGAACGTTTTTAAGGATCACTTGAAAAAACTAAAGGTGCTAATTACATTTGGTGAACCAAAAATAAAATATAAAGAAAAGAAAAAAAAGGTGTTGGATTGTGAATTTTGAGTAAATGGGTGAAATTGAGAACCGTTGGATTTGGATTTTGTGATCCATGTGATATGATATGGTGATGGGATGGGACCATAGAGGGATTAGATTGGATAGGAGATAATTGAGGAGAGGCAGGGGAGTTATGATTCCACATTTATTGCGGGTAGCTATAAAAGTGAAATGAGCCAGCTAAAATGGATGATGATTATGATGATGGGTAAGCATCCAAGTGTTTAAGAGGGGGAAGTTGGGACTTCGTAGGTGTCCATTTCCAAAGCACCCGCGATCTTGGAAGTTAAATGACCCAAAATGGGATGAATGACAATGCCATGGGAGAATAGAATTTCAGTGAGTTGGACCAAGTTTCTACTTGGTCTTGAAATAAAGACAAAAAAAAAAAGAAGGCAAAATTAGGAAATGGATTATGTAATACCAAGAAGACCCCACCCTATTGATTTGCCTTGGTTTAGATTACTCCCCTTTCTTATCTAGAAGAGTAGTATATTGATACTACTATTATCCATTTATATTAAAATTGGAGAAGCACTTTCAATCTTTCATCATTGACATGTTTCCGTAAGTCCATATTTGAATAAATAAAACAAAAATGATTAAACAAGTGACGTGAATGGGGAAATTGGATTAGGAAATGATCATGTGGCTGCAACATCCGAGCATTAAGAGGCAAATCGATTATTGACCAATGTTCTTAGGTGTCACACAGTGCGTCAATGGCAAAACAAAACCCGTTGACAATCGTAATATGCTAATAGTTCGGATGGGTATGAGTTAATGAAGATGATTTAAAAAAAAAGGTTTGACATATCTCCAATTTTTATTTAAAAAAATCTTATTAATAAATAATTATATAAAATTTATAAATAAATAGCATTTGAAACATAGAAGAATTATTTAATATTTTATAGTTAATGATTATAAAAATTATCTTACAAAATAGAAGAATTTAGAATTGCTACTTTTAAAGGAATGAGAATAAAAGGTTTAGAAAAAGAGTGGGGAGAGTGAAAATTTTTAGAAGCAAATAAATGTATGCGTTTATATATGAAGAGAGATAGGGGAATATAAACAAGAAGGAATTCAATTGTGTGTATGTCTTCTTAAAGTGTGAAGAAGATAAAAAAAGTACGAGATCACACAAAATTTTATATATTGATTCATTATTCAATGAAGAGTTAAGTCTTAAGGGGACTTGATAGTGTATTAGTTAAAACATGTTAAAATACTTGACCATGCTTCTAAAGCATTATTATGAGTATTTTATGTGAAGATCTTTTTCGTCTAACATATATAACTTTGCTGTATATAATTGTCCATTTAAATGGATATTGTCCATTATGGGTATTGGAGACTTCTTTTAGAAAACACTTGTTGGACGGTTAGATGTAAGAACTTTGAATGTTTTTCATGTACAATGAACTATTTATTAGTCAAATCAATTCTCAAATGTGATAATAAAATTAATTATTTAAGCATGTTTACAACACATGTAATGAGCTATTAGTCAATTTTAAAAAATCAATATTATTTATCCTCATCAAAACATTTTAGGGATTGGATGCTTTGTACATCTTTGGTTTCAACATTTATCACTTTACATATCATATTTAGGAAGAAAGAAAACCCACTTAAAAAAATAGGAACAAAGAAAATGAAAATATTTGTTTGAGATGAAAAATAAGAACAAGAAATTATTTTCTGCGTGATTCATAAGAAAAAATTTCCCCTCAAATTGACATGAAAGGGGGAGCGAGAAAATCTTTTTTTAAATTAAATATTTTATCAAACACAAGATTTAAAAAATAACAATTAATTTTATGCTAAAAATAAATAATAGTAATATTTTTTGGTATGAATTCAATTTTTTAATTAGTGGAAAAATGTTTTTCTTATATTTTATTTTATCATTATTTATTTTACTCATCCAAACAAGCGAACATAATTTATCTTCTAGCTTCTTTAAATTTTTTATCCCCATATCTACAAATAATATATATTTTTAATTCTATTTTTCTTTCATTTTTATCTTTCTTATTCCAATTCATTTTTTTCATTTCTATTTTACTGTTAAAATCCAAACAAAACATCATAGTAATTAAAAAATTATTATAAAAATAATATATGTTTTTTTCATATTTGATAAATGAAGACTAAATAGTATCATAAAAAACTATTCAATTAACACATTCTAATTAAATTTATGTTGGGTAGAATATTTATTGCCTATCCGAATATTTTCTTGAAAAATCAATAGGAATCTCTTGCGCAGGCAAAAATCTCCTTCACAAGCATGAAAGATACCAAAATATCTCATATGTTTGATGAGGATAGTTGTACGCCGAACCATTCCTTAATTATGAAGCAGATTGACAAAAAAAGAAGGCCTAATAATTCATTTCCCACGCAACGCAACGTTGTTTCGCTCAACCAATGCTCCATTTTTTCTTAAAATGCAGCCAAAGCAAATCTTGTTCCCAAAGATTCATGCCCCAACTCAATCTAAGAATCAATCATTGTGATTCTCTCTATGGGGCTATGTCAAATTTTCATTGGTTCATGGCTTAAGGTACCATTATTATTTTAATAAATATAAAACACTTAATTAAGCCACAACATGTAGAAGAGAATCACCCATTTGAGAAACAACTCAGTCGTGCATCCTAATCACAAATACGTACAACCCTTTGTTTTTTAAGGTCTAGTACAACCTTATTATACCTACTATTCTCCCATCACCGTCGTAAAGAAACATGTCATTATTAAAGATTTAAAGTTGACTTAATTGGTTATTTGGTAGCATCAAATTGAGTTGACACTAAACACTTTAAGTTCGATTTTAATAATTTCTATTAGTAAAATATCAAGTATTTGTATAGATAACAATATTTGTAGATATTGTTGTTAGTTAATGATAAATCTTCAGTTAAATTTAAAATGTACTTTAATTTTTAAATTCCACAACTTCTATTTCTTCTGAATTTTTATCCACGAAAATCAACAACAACCTAACCATTCATTAAACCAAATATTTATATTGGAATCAGTTGGTAGCGGTAGGTATCAAAATGGTAGAAAATTTCAGTGACGTATGTAATCCGGAAAAAATAATACATGATTTATTTATTACTTTTTGTATAAGACCATAACCAATTAATTTTCACACAACGACAATGTAAAGATTTTATATTATTAATTAATTAGAAATCATTCCAAAATATGAGTTTTGAAATAATCATGATGAAAATTAACAATGTTATCATGATAATATATATTTGAATGATAATGAAAATATTTTTATATTATCAATATAATTCAATTAAATTATATATAATATATCTTTTAAAATAATATTTGGTACGGCAAAAACTTCTTCATTCTTATATTATGTACCTCCCTCCTTTAATCAATATGAGTGACAAAACAATTTTTCAAAGTTTTAACGCAATGATTAATCCATGCATTTGGAAGTGACAAATTTACATCGAGAATCAAAATAAATAATGACAAACAATTCAAGTATCAATTTTTTTTTACATAGAGAACACTCTGTGACACTCTATGTGATTGTCTAATATTATTTAAAAATCATTAATTTAGTGGAATTTTATTTATTATTTAATGATTCTCCTGAAATTTCTTATATATTGACAAATAAACATAATTCAATATACTTGTAGATACTTATCTAAGGGTATTTGCAAATTTGATAAGATAAATTTTAAAGAGAAAAATCATCAAATTCTACTACTTCAATTTTTTTAATTCATCATCTAATATGTTTTGTTAAAAAGTTTATTTCAATATTATCCAATTTTAAAAAAAATTGGATTGGATCAACTTTTTATTTTAATTTTACTTTTATTTTATTGAAAATATTAAATAAAATGGTAAGATATATAATAAATATAATTAAATATTTAAAAATATAATTTTTTTCATTTATATATCATATGTCATTATAAAACTAATAATAATATATATTTTTAAGCATATGTTATATAAAAAATAAATTTACACAACTTGATAATATATTTATGTATCTTAACTCAAGTAATTAGTAAAAAATATCTTTAATTAAATACATCTTTATAAATAGGTATAATTTTTTTACAAAATAAATAGGTATAAGTTAACTTATACTATTTATGAAAATATATTTAGAAATATATATGTGATAATTTCTGTAAAAGAGAAAAAAAATATAAACTCTAGTGATATCATCCATTTATGAGTAAAAGTATATACATATTTAAATGTTAGATTTGAATTAAATTTGATCGATTTTCAAAATTAAATTTGTACTTCAATCCAATCAAATAATTTTTTTAATTTTTAGATCTGGTAAATTTGATTGATTTTTTTAAATTTTTTTATTGGATTTGATCTATTTATGCACACTTCTACACTCCTCAAATATATTTAAACCTTTCTGTTTTTTTGGACAGAAATATTTAAAGTTACAAATCTTTCTTATTATATATTTAAGTGCTTCTTAACTATATTATTTTATTTCACTCATATAATTTATTTCCATATATGAATTTTACATTAATGTTTTTAGTTTTTTTAAACATAATACGTTTCGATCTTAATTCTTCTAGAATTTGAATGTTTATTTACATATATGTTTATTTATTCAACACTTGTAATCTTTGTTTTTATCACAGATTTACTAATATGCCAAAAACTCTAAGTTCACGTATATGTCAATATTTAACGAATTTATGATGATATAATGATAGACATGAAAATTGTTTTTTATACATATAAAAGACACAAAAATAATGTTTAGAGAAACTAAAACCAAATTTTAGTAAATTTATAAAAACAATTCAAGGCTAAAAATTTCTAACGAGATATTGAACCATAATACAAGTATAAAAGTACGTCATGAGGGCATTGCACAGAGGTGGACCCTGATAATCTACGGGTACAGAAACTAAAAAATGAGACGGTTTAGGTATAAATATTTGGTTTGGTAACAATTTATATTAAATTTTAGTTGATTTTTTAGTATGAAATAGATAATGAGAGAAATAATTACCATTTATGACCTTCAACAAAAATTAATTATCATTTTTTATATAAATAATTTTATATTAATATCATGATAAAATATATATAATTAATTGGTTGGTATAAAAAATTATTACGTAAGTGGTGTTTTTTTTTTTTAATGAAGTCTTAATCAGAGATACTCTACTCTGGCTATGGTTTGGGTATCTGTGGTTAGTTTGGTAGGACAGAGATGTATTGGAACCATGAGGCGTCACGTGGTGTCACATAAACATGTTGGGGACCTCACCCCATCCTCACCAGCTTCTTCTCTAGCCACAGTCATTACACCTTTAAATAATTAATTAACAATAGGGTGTTTATTTAATACATAAATAATAAAGTCCTCTTAAGGAACAACTGATTTTTAAAAATTATTAATTTTTTGTAATAAAAATTATTAATAAGATTAAGTTTTTTATGTATAGATAAATATATTTGTTGCATTTGTTTTAGCATCTTGATATATACCTTCTTCTATTAGAAATTTTTTTTATTTTTTCTAGTTGTCGGATATACCTCATTTATTATAGTATTATTTTGGGTTTAATATAATTTAATTTTTAAATAAGAACGAAAGAAAAAAGAAAAGAGTTTTGGACGGCTTTGTGGTCTGAAAAGAACTGATGAAACACCCCACTAGTGCACAGAACAACGAGGCGTAATTCTTGTTCTTTGCATAGAATTGTAAGGGTTTTTATAGAAAGAAGTGACACGAGCCCTGTTCTTAGATAGTAAAACAAAAACACCGTACGCGAAACAAGGAGGTTTCATTTTCGTTGTACGAAAGTTCCGCATGTGTGATTATAGTTCACATTCACATACATATAGTGTTAATATCAATATGGTTAATTGGTTTTGTTTTGTTACGTAACCTATACGTTCCCCAAAAAATAAATAACAACAGAGGCAGATAGTCTTTCTTTCACTATAAAATGTTAATGTTAATAGGTATTTTCTATATCGATTTCTAGCTAATATGAGTTAAAATTTTATTTCTTCACTAGCGGATATGTGTAACCCTAGTCCATGAATGAAAAGGCTGGTCAGATAGTGTTCGAAAAAGCAAAGCTTGTAAATCAACAAGAAAGATGGCTGTGCTGCTTAAAATAGAGGCACCATTATTAATGTCTCTATGTATAGTGTATAGGGAATATTAAATGATGAGGATAATATAAAATTTGCTCTTTTTTTTCCCCTTAAAAATAAGGTTATGGATAATATTTTCTGTATTGAGTGTCCATCAACATTATTTATATAACATGACTTTTGACCAAATGATGAGGTAGCCGCTCAATATTCCTCCTCTCCCAATTGATCCTAATCAATGGCCTAATATTTTTGTTGTTAAAGAAGCAAAAGTAAAGCATAGAAATCCATAATATAAAAGCAGAGACGAAGAAAAAGATTATTACTCTGAAGGTTTTATGAAGGGTATATATATGGATATATTTATACAAATTGAATTGTTGTGTCTCAACGATTGGTTTGAGAAGATAGTACAAAATGTACAATTGAACTTGCTGCATCGTCGTTGTTTGGTCAAAGAGACAGAGCGCATAAAAGGGAAAATGTTCATAGGAGTGTCAAAATTGGATTTTCTGTTCTGGGTGAGACAGAGGTGGAAAACCTTGGAATAGGGTCATTTTTAGAAGTCAACTATTTGATGTATGTGATAAAATAAGTACCATAAACTAATATGAAACCCCTCGAGGAATATTCTCTAATAAAGTGTGATCAGCATTTAATAGGTCCAATTATTGGCCGAATTCACCGGCATGGGCAAAGCAAGTCTAAACTCAATGACCAATAGCACAAAGAATTCGTCAACTCTCAAGATTCACAGTAGAAATTCAAGAGAATATATTTCTTTTTTTTATAAAAAAAATGGCATTATTTTAAATATTAACCTTTCAAGAAACAATGAAAACTACGAAAGTCCGAATTGAATTCCTGAATACCCAGAAAAAGAAAATAGCTAGGCTCTGAAAAGGAAAAAAAGTAGGGATCATTTTCAAAGGGAGAACTGGACAAACTTCGTTTTCGATAAAGATCACATTTCCTATCTATCTATCTACATGCATGTCTATGTTTTTTATTTTAATTAATCTTCATAAATATAATTAAATTTAAAGTTTATTGTTTTAAAAAATTGTTAGATTTAATGAATAAATTTTAGCAATTGTCCTTATCATTTAGAATGTCATTTACAAGGGTCATTCTAAAGATCACGTGACGTAATATATCCATGTATGTTATGTTGTTAATAAGTACTGTAGTAATAAAATCATTTCAAAAAATTGAAAAAAAAGCTGACATTAAGCACTGAAAACATGTGTGCATCATATGAATAAGTACAATGCTTTAAAATTAATTGAGAGAGCATAATTTGACTTCGTACATTGGGCTCACAACTAGGAGGATATGATATGTGAGTGAGACTTGGACAAATTCCAAAACCAGCAGACACGTAGAAAGCTAGCTTACCCTCTCTGACTTGTTTACTCATTTCCACCTTGGAATTTGGATGGAAAATTATGGATTAAAAAAAGCCTTTGTGGATTAAGGTGGAAAAGACTCATTGGACACAGCCTTTTCAGCCACCATTTTGAGCCCACTTGCTGACCAAATCTTTGAATTTTCACTTGATACCAACTTTTCTAGGCCCCTTGTATTATTATCCACGTTTCCAAAGTTTGCGTCTCTCACCCATAGTTTACGCTTATAAGTATCCCTTACATACTTTACTTTTAAATTTTTGATTGATTAAATGTACCACATACCACAGGGGGAAAAACCCACAAAGAATAACACAACACAGTCACACATATTGTGACGGAATAAACAAGGGAATTTAATTACTAGGAAGGGGGAGAGGGAAGGTATTTTTTTTTATGGCTACGGTGGTAGGATTTGTTTTATGGCAAGAGAAGCCACCACCACGTATTTGGGGTAGCTAAAAAGAAAATTGAAAGTTGAGGCCAACTTTTGAACTTTAACATTTGTGGGTGCACAACGTAACTAAGTTTTGTGTCCACATTTGGTTGAGAGCCACGGTGTTTACACATTGAAGAATAGCCTATCATTCATAGCCACATATGCAAAAAAAAAAAAGGAAAGAAAAGAAAAAAGAGGTGATCCTTTGTCTGCGTGGTCACTGCTCACATAGCACTTTTACTTAACCCCACTTGTTTTTATTCCCTCGAATCAATTATATGTTTCTCCAATGTCCATAGTGACTAGTTCTAGTTCCAACCCCTCAAAATCAATGGCCCAGCATCTATGGTTTTGGTTGTGTGGGTTAATTTCTTTGCCACCAAATCTCATACGCATTTAAGCTTAATTGAAATTTTATTATATAGGATTCAATGTATAGAATGGAATTTAATCATATTAAGTTGATCTAACAGCTTCAGTTAGATCTACCTAATTTTTATTTTATTTTTGCTTAAGTTTGAGTTCCAATTTCCTACCTAAATACCATGCAAGGCAAACTCCCCCTGTTGTTTTGTTGGTTGTAGTTTTGGATTTTAGAATCCCCTATGGTATGTGTTGTGGTTCACATTAATATTCTAGGGGTGGTGGTGGATTTGTTGATGTGATGTTGGATCATCCTTCCTCTTCCACTCTTGAGGCATTTTCTTGATTCCTCCACACATCAGCAATACCTTTTTTCTTTTTGATTTACTGTAAATACTGTATTTTCCTCAATTTTGTTATCTTTTAAAAATTTGTAAAATCTTAATATCTAAAATTTGAGTTTTATACTTTTAGCTTCCCGTACATAACCAAATCCTTTGACAAATATTTGCACCATACACTTTCTGTGATGAATATAAAAATTAAACATATAGAAACATTGGTTATTTACCAAACCAAATGAATGAAACTTCCTAGATACATAAAATTATGTTTGGGTCTTCACGTGAGTAATAACTTCAATTTTAATATAATCGATCCTTGATAATTAGAATATTCCTTACCTACTTTTATGAGTTTAATTAAAATTAATCTGTAGTCACTTTCCAGCACAAAAATAGAACAAATGAAGTTCTTAGTCTCTTTTACCTTTTAAAGCAGTATTTCCTCGACACGTTTCTCTTATTGATTTATAACAAATGCATTTTCTTCAATTTTTTAATACATAAAAATAGGAACAAACTTGTCTTTCTTCTGCGATGAAGATAAAAATTAAACATATAGAATCATTGGTTATTTATCAAATGAATAAAACTTTTTAAATACAAAAATATTTTTGGATCTTCTCGTGCAACTTAAATTTTAAAATAATCGATCCTTGATAATTAGAATGTTCCTTACCTACTGTTATGAGTTTAATTAAATTAATCAGTCGTCACTTTCCAGCACAAAATAGAACAAATAAAATTCTTAGTCTCTTTTACCTTTGAAAGAATATTTTTCTTAAAAGAAATTTAATTTACTTTTACATTAGAACACGTGCGTTGAACTTTGTATGTAGATGAATTCAAATAATTCGATTTGTATAGCAAAAAACAATGGAAACCAAGGTGTGGTGGAATTGGCCGGCATCAAAGTCTCAAAATTGAATAGCATATCTGCGTATGAAATGAAACTTCTTACAAGTTAGCAAAGATATTTAAAAATTTAAATTTCAATATGGTGTGAACCAAAACCACGAGAGACACAGTTTTTATACATAGCCTCAATCATTTGGCCACTTGTCCCTTTAATATTATTCAGTGTGTGATACCTACTATGACTTTATTAAAGACGTTTAAGAATGAAATGTCTTGAACTTCATCAGAGATTGGCTCAAAATTATCAAAATGGCTAAAACGCTGACACTCTTGAAACCCTTGACCGAGTTGTTTTTTTTAGAGAGTGATGATGTTGTGTGTTTATGTTAGGCAATAAAGACCAAGACCTTGGACCTCATCTTTTTCGTTGAATCAGTCAAAATCAAAACGACAAGTTCTCAAAATCTGCCCTTAATTATGAATGAATTGGTTGGCCATTGCCTAAACGACATATCTCAAAGGAACCTAATGCTTTCGATGTCATTGCTAGAAACTCAGCTTCAATTGTCTCTCCTCCAACTTTCTTCTTGCTTTAGGAAGTGTTGCATGGCATGCATATATAAGAATATTGGTCAAAATTCATGTTGTGCCTTTTGCTCCCTGCTTTAAATTTCCGCTGTCTGTTTGCCTCGAACTTGTAGGTCATTTGATTAAGCTAAGACCATTTCATTTGTCAAGAACTATAGTAGAGAATAAAGGCATCAAAGTTAGGGAACAACTATTATTGCAAATTTGGAGGCGGGGAATTATGAACTTACATCAATTATTCATTTATTAAATAGAAAGCCCCCTTAATTATGAATTTTATCGTATACCATATTCTAATAAGACTCAAACCTTAGTCATTAAAGAGAAGAAATATTGAATACTCAATTATTAGGAATCTTTTAAAGACTAAATTACTTGTTACTAATTATGGTGTGATTTCAACAAAAACAAAAGTCAATAGGTCCAAGAGAAAAAAAAGTGCACCCATAAAATTTTGAGTGGCTTGGCCGCTTGGACTCTTGGTCGTAAAGCAAACTTCGAAATTGGTTTGATAGGCACCGACAATGATTATAGAATGAACCTTTTGTGCTGTATAATCAATGGTCGGAGCAAGAAGTAGGAGGAACCAAATTGATGATGAGAAAGGGGGAAAACAGATCCAGAAAGAAAAAGGAAACTAAAGAATTAAAAAAAAAAAAAGATATGGAAAGAAAAAGTAGCAGGTGTGAAATATCCAGGAGGTTTAAATTGAGTCATAAGATTGGACTTGGGCAATTGCTTCCTGCACCCTCTAAAATACTTCCTGTATCTCCTTTAACTTAATATTTTTTTACAAAATTCCGGAACTACCCTGCACCACATAATTATTATTTGGTTTTTTTCTAGAATGATGAATCCAGAACACATAAAAATTGGTGGAACTTCCTAAAAAGGCCAAACTAGAGTGTGAGATTTGTTAATGTACACACACTTACTTTTAGTATTAGTATGCTAGCAAACTATAACTAGAGTTTATCTTAAAATACATCTATGATGTAGCTTGTTAACATACTCATACTTAAAAATAAAAATAAGTGTGTATAGTTAACAAATTTATATATATACTATTTATAATGAAAAATTCAGTTTTAGGGAATCTATTTTCTATTTTATTTTCTGTCAAATTTAATTAGGAATCTTAAATTATTTTCTTATATTCTTATTTTTAGAAACATAAATAAATTAAATCGAAACTATAATGCATGAAGAAAAGAGAACAAATGGTCAGTCCAAAACCATAAGATGACCCTTTTGCTCTCATTGGGTCTTGTCTCTTATAGATTGGACATCCATGCAGCCCACATACAACTAAGATGTAAGAAGGAAAGTTGAGAGGAACTGCTATTCTTACACAAATGGTGCTACATACACCTCATTGTGCTTTAAATTTTGTTTTTCCAAAAATATACTTTTCATGAAAACATTATTTTGTTGACAAAATACACAACAAAATCATTTTTATTGTGTAAGGGGGAGTGCAAAAAAAATAAAAAATCACAACAAAAATGTAATTCTGTTGTGTATTTTATCAACAAACTCATATTTACATTGTCTAATTTTTTTGCTTCACCTCTTACATAACAGATATATTTTTATTGTGTATTTTTTTTTACTATTTTTATTTAATTTGAGATATAAATTACTTTTTAAGTAAGTAAATCAATTGTCATATAAATGTCTTTTTTTAAATTGAAACTAAATTAATTAAAATATAATTCACCATTTATAACCGTAGTCAATATCATTCTGTAAAAAAAGTCAGCATCATATAAATTATCTATTTTAATTTAAATGGAATTAATTAGATAGAAATTACCATTTATGAAGGTAATCAAATTAATTAGTATATAAGTTATTTTTATTAATAGTAATTAAATTATTTATGATACTAATTTATATACTTATTAATTTGATTACAGTTAAAAATAGTAACTTGTGTCATTATTAATTCAAATTTAAATAAATAATAATAATAAATTATATCATAATTAATTTTATTACTGTTATAAATGCATAATGTGTGTCATCATTAAGATAATTTTTATCATAATTAATTCAAGAATAATTGCTTATAAATTCGTGGATTACACTATCTTATATCTACAATTAATTGTAATTATTTTTCATAAAAACTTAATAAAAGGGAAACATGTTTGCGTTTGTGTAAGAAAGAGTACAAGAAAATCACACAACAAGAAACACAATTTTGTTGACAAAATACATAATAAAGTCCTATTTTTGTTGTATATTTTTTTCACTTCTCCTTACATAATAGAAACATGATTTAATTTTTTATTTTTTCAACCAAATGGTGCTTCCATGAAAATAGTATTTTCAGAAAATAAAAAATAAAAAAACATACGTGGGGTGTAAATAATATTTTTCGGGGTGAGAATAGCAGCTCTCAAAATTAGATCCTTTCATTTTTTTTTTAAAATCAATCTTTTTCCTGTTAGAAATGTTTCTGTGAGCTGAGTCACCACTGATGCTTGAGAATGATACTCAAATTAAACTATTTTCTTATTACTTGCAATTACCTTAGATTATTTTTTTATTATTTCATGAATACTCATGATTTAAAGTTGCATAATCACTTAAAAAAAAATTCACGTGACTTTCTAAAAATCTCACTGTAAATGGCACGTTTACTAAAAATTTGTTCATTTACATTTTTTAATAATGTGCAAATAACAATCCACGCATGGTGATCAATTAACAATCCATTGCCTTGGTCTACTTGGGTAGATCTGCGTTTTTACTTTGTACAATGTAAAAATGATATATATATATATATATATTAATAATTATTATGAAAATCGATAAATTTATTATACATGTTAATTTATAATTAAATGAGTACCAAAAAGTATACTAATCTAAATAAAATGGATCAAGGTTTGAAAGGGTTTGTGATCATGATTTCGACTGCATCGTCAAAAATTTTATGTTCTCAACACATCTATACTTACAGTCATATTAGTAGTATTTGTTCACAATTTCTTATATAATGTAAAAGACTGCGACAAAACCGTGACCAGGCGAGGGTCGCACATAAATGTCATTCGACATTGTTGTGCATAAAAGAATAAGATGGGTGAAACCGTGGAAGTTTAAATCAGAAAAAGGAAGGTGGGAATTAAGGAGACAGAATGTAAACAAGTGAATTAAGTCAATCCAAGTTGAATCATCATGATAAGCATTGAAATGAAGACAGTACTAGAGGCTGACATAGAAACAAGAGTCAATTCCCGAACCACAGCACCCTTACTCACTGGTGAGGCCATCTCTCACTAGAAAGCCCAGGGTACTATCTGGTTCGCTCTTGACTCCCTCAGTCCCTCTAAAACCTCACCCACATTGTTTCTCAAACCCTCACACACATCCACTAATCACAACTTAATTTTTCTAACAAACTTCCCTACCTAATTAATAATCCCTACTCAAATCACATCTTAATTTATTCTAACCATTCTTACCCTCATATTGCTCCCCCATCTAGTCTAGTACCTCATTCTTCTCTTTTAGCACAAAGCATAATAATAGTTCTTCTTCCTGGCACTCCTTGACCGATCCACACAAAAAGCTAACACTACAAAGTCCCATAAAATCCAAAAGGGTACACACAGAAGGAAACAAAACGCGGGTAGGGAGGAATTAATCATCCGAGTGACTACTTTTTTCTTTCACTGCTTGGTGGGTTCAGTGCAAAGGAAGAAGCCGTTCTCATGGGAGTTAGTAGAAGAAAGAGCAGCTTCAATCTGGTGCAAGGTGTTGCAAAGGTGGTTGTTGATGGCGGTGACGCTCGAGAGGTTGAGCTTTGCAGAAGGGATTGTGCTCGCGAGAACCTGCACCCCCATTGTTAAGAGGCAACCACCTGAGTTGTTGTTGAGAGATATTGGAGGCTCTGATGAGTTTGTTGTATCGGTGATGGGTGATGATAGCATTGGCACTATCTTGAAGCCTTGGGGAAGAAGTGCAATGCAAGAAGGGTCCTCGCCACTCATGGCTAGCTGGATCGCATCCACGTCGATGGTTGTGTACACTACTAGGCTTCCAGATTGGTCGGTGCAACTCTCTTGCAGCATTAGCTCTACGTTCTGGGATGAGTTGCTTGCTACCTGCATATATATGTAGGAATAACCTAAGGTTTAGAATAGAAAACCTTTCACTTGCATTTTAATAAGATCATTTCACTTCACATCAAATAAAAAAACTCTACAATTTGATATTTTTATTTTTATTCATATGAATCGAAAACAGATATCAAAAAATAAATAATAATAACTCAGGCATCATGTTTAATAAATCAAAGTAAACCTTCTTAATTCATAATTTGGTATTGATTTTACTATTATAAGAAAAAATATTTTTCTATTGGTGGTTAGTTTTTTCTTTGAGATAATATTTAGGAGAAAACTTAAATGTAATTCTTTAAATGTTTCAAAGTGTTTTCCAATCACTAGTTAAAATTTAAATTTTACCTAGATGTTAAGGTTTATATTTTGGAAGTCAGACTTCAATATTGAAAACAAGACCTAAAAACTTATGACATTACATCTAAGTTTTTTCTTGATACTTTTCATTAGTATAACAACAAATAGAAAATCTAGATACAGCCAATTTCCATCCAAATTTGATGAGGGTGCAATGGATCCAAATCAGCATATGTTTTTTTTCTTCTATTGGAGAGACAAGAAGGGGACAGGAAAAAGGTGATTTCTACCAGAGAACAATACTCCATTAATTTGGAAAATGATCTTACATTTATGCGAAGAAGAGAAATGCAGTTTCCTGGATGTGAGCCATTTGCAATATGAGCCACTTCATTCAATGAGTTCCCGTTTGAAAGAGTATCCATCTGCCAAAAAATAAAAAAATAGATATTCATCAGTTAACCGTTAAAAAATGCAATGGATTAATAGTTGAGTATTAATTGAATTATAAATGATTGCAGATTGGATCTGATACATGGGTTTGCACTACCTGAGATCTGTGGCGTTCATCCCTGAGGAGATCAAAGACCTTGGTGTGAGAATAGGGCAACCAAGTGGTTGAAACTGCACTTAGAATCACGCCATTAGGTTGGCCAGGCTCTGTGATTTTCCTAGTTGTGATTCTAACAGTGTCTTCAGGGGAATCTGATATGGCTGTCCATGATTGACCACCAGAGGTACTCATATTAAGGCTAAACGTTTTTATCATTCTTTGGGCTAGTTTCATCAAGTTCTTTCGCGCATCTGGCGAAGGTATCACTGCAAATTATAATACAACAAATATGTGTCACATCTTAATGCAACATTTATATTTGTTGAAAAATTATTCATGGACATCTTGTGCTAAATTACATTTAATTTAGACAGATAAAAAGAGAGAAACAAAGATCGTGTCAACTGGCTATATGTACTATGTGAGTGTTCATATATTATAACTTATTTGTTTTTGTACTTTCCCTAGACTAGTTTTAGGTGAAGTACTACTTTTTGATCCACAGTTTCCTTGTTAATTATGTATTAAGTTAATTTAAGGTGATTGAAGTTAATGCAATTAAGATGAGGTAGATGAGATTTTGAGAACCTCCAAGATCTGATATGTTTCTGGCCATGAGGCTTGCGACCCTTTCACATTGTCTCTGCAAAACTCCTAACCAACGCTGTGCTCCAAATGCCATTCCACTGTACACATAATTGCAGAATATCTGATGCACAGGTTTCTCTTCTACTTTTGCATGCTCCACCCATGTTACCTACAATTTACACATGTAGTCCCAAAACAAAACGATTAAATTAGACATTTACACCAGAAAATGTTGGAAATGAAACCATTAGAAGCACCAAGTTTGTAAAAATTGGAACACGTAACAAATTAAAAATACTTCAGAAATAGGACTTACCCTTGAATACCCATTTGGCATATCTTGAATAACGCAGCCAGAGGACCTCCTGCAGTATCTAGGGTAAGAAGGGTGAAAATTTTGGTGAAAGCTATCAACAGGAAAATCAACAATGGCCCAGGTTCCCTCCTCAGCATTTTGTTGACAATATCGAAGAAAATGAGTCTCACGAGTGGACACCAAAGGAGAAAGAACTTGGAATTCTGCGCACATCTGTAAAACACAAGCAATATATCAATAACAATCTAGGTAAATTATATGAAACTTGTAAGTAAATCATAGTTTTAGATTGTGGTTGTGGTCGCATGAGTCAAAAAATCTATACATTACGGACAATTGTAATAAGATGCGGATGATGTTATCATAATTACATCGTGATGCGATTACAAAATATCAAAATATTTGATATTGTGACTGCAATTGAAATTGCGGACCATAATTATATTTAAAACCATAAATTAAATATTCACACAGCTGTCACACCTACCAGCTGAAGAGTCCCGCTTGCAAGACCGGAAGCACCAGAAGATATGATTTGGACAGTTTTTGCTCTTGAAACGATTGTAGGAAACAATTCCATCCATTTTTGCTAAAATGTAAAATGTAAAAAGGACAGAAGTCATCAGAAAACGTATGGAAATAGAAGGGAAAAAGGAGAAAGGAAAAACAATTTTAACTTCAGGACTTTTTTTTTCAGTCTATAACTTTGTAAAATGTTACAAAAATATCATTTACTATACTTTTTTATTAGTAAAAAATAATACAGCATTATTTTACACAAAGAAAAACTGTATTTATATAATTAACTTGTATAATTTTTGTACGGCATAGAGAGAAGAGAAAGAAGTGTGATGCAATGATAAAGAAGAAATAATAATGTTATAGAAAGTAGTGTAAAAAAAATTGAGTTAAACTTTTGTAAGATAAAAGACACTTGGATTTTCAAATGAAAGTAAAAGTTTACTAGAAGGATAAAAAGGATGTTAAAAAAAATTCAACAATCACTTACAGCATCAAGGAAAGCATCAACAAGAGTGACACTATTAATTATAACCACAGAAGTGTCACGGCTAGCTTCTGTCCTTAGCTCACTTCGGTTCTTGAGATTCTGAGGCCAAACAAACATTCTTGCATGCTCTTCAAAATTGAGCACTTCCCTTTCACCCTCACTGCTTTGGATCCAAAGTGGTTCATTTGTCTGACACATCTTCACAAGTTCAGCCATAGAGGAAGCCGCAAGCTCCAAGGCCAGAGACTTCTCTTCTTCCATTAAAACACCACCCTCAGAAAACGGTGAAGCTTCGGGAGGCAACATTGGCACAGGAATCATTTCTGTGCATGGAGCAATGGGATCCGAAAAGTGCCTTGGGTACATGTTCATGTCCAAATCCAATGAAGGGGCCATTAGAGTAGGATCTGCTGCCATTGTTTGTATTGGACGCCCAGTGTATCTTGTAGTGAGACAACACACGCGTTCTAACTGCAAAATTAACATTCACATTACTTGAAAAATTAAATCATATGCTTAAGTTATGCTTAATGGAACAATTCATTCATGCATGAGCATACACCCAATCAAACTAAGGTAACATTATGATTAAAAACAAGTACCATTTAAAATAACTTTATATTAAATATTATTAATATGCATTGACAATGTAATTATCATGTCAGTTTTTTTATTTTTATAAGAATTATTTATGAATGATTTCTGACTGACTGATTAACAGTGTAAAAACTTTTTATAAATTAATTAAACTGTTCATTTCCAAACCTTCAGACGGTTCACATATCATAAGGAAATTTAATCAACTACGTTTCGTATTGAATTGAAGTTGTGCAATAAAATATACCTCTTCTCTTAAACGAGCATTTTCAATGCGAAGTTGGTGTTCATCGAAACCCATATCAGCACCCATTATGCACGGGCCACCACAGTTGGGACAAATAACGTTACGCAGTGCAGCTTGTAACCGATAATTCTCACTCTTTAGAGTCTCATTCTCAGCTCTAAGTATCATATTATCTGCCCGGTCTTGTTGTGCCTATTTCCCGGCCCACATTAAAAAAATCAAACACAAATTAATGGTTAATACAAAAAAAGTCTAAAGGTTCTTCCGTATGTTTCCTAATGTTATAACATAGCAACATGTATAGTAATGATGATGAATATAATTCGTGTAATCCTAAAACATAAATGCTTTAAAAATTTATGAAGCAAGGAGGAATAGAACACACTTATTCAAACCCTAATAAAAACCTTAATGATAATAGCAATAAATATGAGTACGGTTTGAGACCACTTGTGACAGGTAGGGTTTAATGCGTACATTAATGGAATACAGAGTGTATATGATGGACATACCAAGAACCACAAGTAAATGAGAGTCTTCCACTCTTCCTCTTTTTTTTTTTTTTTTATTTACTGGTCATTGGTACTATTTTTTTAATCTATTTTTCTTGATATTTTATCTCTCACGGGCTGTGTAGCTGTTTTTATTAGGGCATAGGAAAGTTTTAATGCAAACGCGGTTTCATTGGGAAACGTGCTGGTAGTAATATGTAGTGAGAGACGTTCAAATAAATGGGTGGAATTAAGAGCTTGTACTACCGTTTAGGGTTTGGATTTATTATTATTATTATAATTATATCGTCAAAGTAAACGTTTTTTAATGGAAGCTGAGATTGAAGAAGAAGCATGGTGAGTAATAATAAAGTTTCAGCGTACCTTCATCTGGGTTCGACGGTTCTGGAACCAGAACTTGACCTGGCGCGGTTTAAGACCCAATTCATGGCTCAGTTTCAGCCTCTGCTTATCATCAGGGTGTGGGCATTCCTTGAACAAACTGCCAAATGTTACATTACACATGAAACAATGAACAACAACAAATTAAAACCTTGATCAGTTTCAGTTTTATCACAAAGGAAACAAAAGAGAGAGATCTAGAAGAATATGTGTCAAGGGGGTTAATTCAGATGATTGAGCAAGACTATGTAAATTTTTTAACACTTTGTTCGACTCTCCAGATAAAAAAAAATATAAAAGAATATGTTCTCACGATTCCATTTCTTGGATCTGGCGAGCAGTGTGCCTGTGATAACGTTTCTTCTTTGTGGGTTCTTCATGACTCTCTTGTTCATACCCTGATTTGTCTTCAACTAATTGTTCACTTCCTGATCCACTTTCCATCTCTTCCTTCCCTCGCAAGATCCCATCTTCTTCTTTCTGTTTTGTGCAAGTGGAAATTAAAGGCAAAGAAAGTGATTATCAGAAGGGAGAGATTTAACAAAAAAAAATAAATGCAAAAAGCAGAAACAAAAAAAAAGAGAGAGAAAAAATGGTTGATAATAATTAATTACCATGGAAGGAAAAGGTTGAAAGGGCATGGTGGGGATGAAGTTGAAGCTAGAGTTCTGGATCGAGGAGGAGAAGAGAGTGTCTGAGTTTACTACTACGTTCCCTCCCATACTTGACATAACTTGGCAATCCCCATACATTCTTGCTTCCCAAAACTACACTTCACTTGCGTAACTGTGTTTTGTGTTTTTTTAATGTGGTGAGAGATAAGTATAAGATAACCAAACCTTACGAGCCAAACCTGTCTCTAACACCCCACAACAAAACTTTCCCATATCAGAAACCAAACAAATAAAAAGCTTTAAACTACCAAAACATTCCCATTCAACCCCGAAAAACATGAGTAAAAGATTCCCTAGACAGCCAAACCAACCCCCTCAGAATCTTACAAAGATTTTTTAGCATGTTACATGATCAGAAGAAAAAAATTAAAAGAAAAAAATCAAAGTTAATAAAGTTATATGGAATACCAGAAGGAGCAATGTGATGAGGAGGTTGTATGAGAGTGGTTTTTGGTGATCTTAGTTCACTTGAGAGTTCACTCAGTTGACACAACACACGCACACAAAAGGGGACAGGGTCCCTCTCTCTCTGGCTTTCTCTTTTTCCTTAGTCCTTTACCTTATCCTAGTTTTCTTCTCTCTCTCTCTCCTCATATAATGGTCATACATATTCATTCAATTCATAGTGTGTTGTAATAAATGGGTTAATTTAATAAATTTACTGTGAATGGTAAATGCGGGTCGACAGAAACCGATCAGCAGCACTTACTACATCGGCTGTCACGTTCCACGCGGTGCTTTCTTAATGGCCATTCTAAACGTTTCCCACACCCCGCACCAAAGTCAAACCTTTTTTTCCTCTCAACTCCTCACCCACGCGCCTCCTGCCTCCTTACGTCTTCCAAGGAAGAGAGTGTGATACACGCGCCTTGTTGGCTGATGTCAGGTTTGAGTTACTCATAGGGTATGAAAAGAAGAGTTTGGATTGAGATGCTGGATGCGATGACAATGGAAACCAGCTTTATAAAAAGATAAGGTTTTAATTATAAAAAAAAGAGGTTTTTAATGTTTCTCTATTACTCTTAACTAATTAAAATTAGTGGTTGATTTATGTTACTGTTATCTAATTAAAATCCGTGGTTGATTGGGTTGCTTTGAAAATGATAGATTTTTAAAAAAATTTATTTTTTACTTTTTTTTAAAAAATTATAAAAATAGATAAATCGTTTTTTAATATATGATTTCATAACGTAGAAATCATATATCAAAATATGATTTTATTTTTTATTTGCTTAAAATATTTTTTTAAAAAACTAAAATCATACGTTAAAATATAATTTTAATTTTTTGTTCTTCTTTTAATGAAATCATGTTTAAATATATGATTTTTAAGATAGTTATAAAAAAATATTAAAATCATATATGTATATATGATTTTAACTTTTAATAATAAAAAAATTGAAATCCTATGTGCATATACCATTTCAATATAACAATTTTTTGAAAAATAAAATCGTCCTTTAAAGCATATTTTTTTAATAAACCCATACTTATGATTTATTCATTTTCATATTTTTTTAAAAATATAATTATTGTGATTTTTTTTTAAAATATTACCCCATTATAATCTTAAATAGTGTTATGATTTTAACTTTTAATGATAAAAAAAATTGAAATCATATGTACATATACCATTTCAATATAACAATTTTTTGAAAAATAAAATCGTGCTTTAAAGCGTATTTTTTTAATAAACCCATACTTATGATTTATACATTTTCGTATTTTTTTAAAAAAATATAATCATTATGATTTATTTTTTAAAAATATTACCCCATTATGATGCAAGAGGCATGATTGATTTATCTCATCAGATGAATGTGAATCATATATCTAAGGTGGACTTTTGACGTATTTGAAGTGAAATGTTGATTTAGAAATATTGGACTCTTAAATAGTGTTATAATTTTGGTGTGTTTTAATAGATTGAAAAGTTTGAATTTTCCTGAATTCAACTGTTGTTTCAATGTGACTGAGATACTAACGTCAGTAACATTATTGTTACAATGTATATGACGTTACTTAGTACTATATAAGAGTAAAAAATGAGTTAAACTTCCTTGTGGACAGGACCCAAGACCTCATGGGCATATGGTATCCAATTTTCTTATACAAATTGGGCTTAACCCAATTCGCAATCTTGTTAGTCTAAGTAATAAATATTTATCAATAAAAAAAAGAAATACTTACATTAAAAATAATATTGTTCAGATGAAACCTTAGTTTTTATTAAAGAATAGCAAGAAAAAAATAACAAATTATATTTAATTTTTGTTGATGTAAAACAAATTACTACTGTATAAGATTGTAGTACAAACACTTCGGAAAAACACAATTTATTACTTGTATATTTCAGAATTCACTAAATTACCTGTCTTTATTTGAAGAATCTCAATTACTAGGCAGTAGGTACAATTTTGTGATTTTAATATTAAATTTTAATTAATAATAAAAATTTATTCGGAAGAGTACTATATTAATAAATACAAATAATAATATTGTACTTTTTTGTGAAATCGCATGTTGGTAATTCGGCAAACTTTGTTTACTTTGGGAGTGAGAATGTGAGAGAAATATTGACTTGTAACTGAAGAGAAAGCGTTGAAGGGAAAGGATCGAGAATGGTCATAAAGTAGTAGTAGGGTCAAATAGATCACAGCCGTTAATTTATGATCAACGAGATTGGAGATTTGCATGGTGGAAATTAAGGGTGGGGGATGGGGTGACTTATTAAATGAGTTTTGACACTGAAACCAGTGAGATCCAAGGGTGTCACTTTCACTTTCAGGTGGGGTCCACCTCATCGATCCAAAGGCTATGGAATTAAATTTGGTGGAGAGACTAGATAGGGTTTTTTATTGCCTTGGAAATTTAAATATGATCATTCTGCAACAAATTTAAATTTTGCATCATGAGGGGTAGCCCAAGTTCTTGGTTTATGGTTGGGTCAAATTTGTCAACTTATGTTGCTTTCAAACCATTTCTTAGTTCTTATGAAAAAAAGGGACTTCATAGTAGTGATTGCATATGCTTTGTTTGTGGTTCAAGTTTTTGGAAAAAGAAACGTAGATGCTAGTACTAGCAAAAAGGGTGTGCGTGTAATGTTACTAATTGGTTAAGGTTTAATTTGTAGTAAAGTTTCTTTATTTGGAATAATTCTTGAAAAGAATGATGAGGCAATGTTAGATATGGGAAAATATATTTGAGTTAGACATTTTAAGCAACGTGACAAGAAGTCAAGAACACACTATGGGTAGGTAAAAAGATGCGAGAAAAACAGAAATTTATCATAAAAAAATAAAACGTACTCCGTATTTGATACAAAGTCAATTAATGTATAACTTATGCAAACTTAATAAATAAAAGTAACTAATCAATTAAATTAATCATCAACTATCCAATTAAAACCAACTACACTGCAACATCAGTGAGAAAATCCAATATTAATTTCTTTTATCACTATTTATGCATATAACAATTATTAATAAGCATTTTTTTTACATAAATTTGTATTCGTGTAATAAAGTATATTAGTTTTCAAAGAAAAAAATTGGTTTAGGGAATAAGTGGATAGTTATAACTTCTAAATTCTAATTATAACAATTAAAGTAATTATCTTTTTTAGTATCAAGACTTAAAATGACTTATGGACCTTACTAACTAATCTCCTCCATACCAAAATAGTTTAGTACTAAAGGGTTAAATTTTCCTAAATATTGTGACTCTATATTCAAAGGAAAATTAATCTCACAACTTAAACAAGGGATGAATTAAGAGTTAGCACTGCTTACCAAATAACATTTGATTGACTAAAACTGAAATATAGACGTAAATGAAGGAAAAAAGAATCATTAATCTTTAATTCTTGATCAATATCCTAGGTCAACCTGTCAAGCCTTGTTTGGCAAATGCATCACCAAACAAAGTTAGCCTCAAATTAAAACATGAGTCCTTCTAACAATTCTATCCAAGTCATTCAACAATCAACTCCTTGACAAGGGGGGCATAAGCCATACCAGTGAGATTCCAAACAAACCTAGTGATGTATTGCACGGACTTCAAATACTAAACATATATAGAACTTTGTAAGTTTTAAAACGAATTTTGTTACGAGCGGCAGCTTGGTTATTGCCTTCGAAGGTCAGCTCCTCCAGAATAATAAGGAAGAAGAAGATAAATTGGATTCCAGGGCGCCACTGCTGCTAGAGAACAAGTGAGAAAGGAAACTAACAACTTTTCTAGGTAAGCTGAGGCATAATCTTCACCTCCTTCAATGGGCCTGAGACGGTCCTCTAAATGATCCTACTTTACCTGTGCGGCCATAGCGCGTAGGGGCTCTTTCCCATCCGCAAAATGCAATGATTGTAGTTGTGGGCGAAACTGAGGTCCCTTCCAAAGGGTTTTCGACAGGGTATACCAACCAACTGCTTGCCC
>NC_016088.4:1260906-1402884 GCF_000004515.6 Glycine max | reverse complement strand
GGGGAACATAAACTTTTAAAATTTCGATGGTTGAGATTTTAGCTTTTGGCAGGTCCTATAAAGGATTATTTCCCCGGAAGAAGCTGTGTCAGCCCTTATCAGGCCTTCGATCAATTAACACGAAAAAAGGAGAACAGAACCTGCACGATAGGGAGACTTGCAGCAGGGTCCCATTCACCTTAGACATGCACGTCGCGCGCGAAGGAAGCGCACTACTGGGATAGGATCGTATCTTCTAGGATAAAGGGATATTTTGCTGTTAGTGATATTTCTGCTTTTGTGTGCTTTTGCGTAGCGCGGTTAGTGGATGTCGAGGCCTTGTCCCTTTAGTAGCTATATATATCCGTTGTAAGGGCACTTGCAGGATATGAATGAAATAACAAAGTTTCCTTTCTCCTTTTTCCTTTGGAGGCACTAGCACCCGAAACCAATTTATCTTCTTCTTCCTTATTATTCTGGAGGAGTTGACCCTCGAAGTTAGTAATCAAGCCGTCGCTTGTAACAGTCTTATTCTTTGTGAGAACTAAAAAGAAGTAATGTGTTATCATTAGATCTATATAACAGAGATTTAAAAAATTTGAGTATCACATTACATTGAAGATGTCCTAATATATAAGTTTTACTTCGAATGCACACCCTGAGGCCATATCTTCTCATATTAATTTGAAGACATATTGTGCTCAACCAATAGGTGTTATCCATGGTGGAGAATTCGTGTTAATGCTCGTTGGGAATAAGATGATGCCAAACTTTTGAAGGGTGGGTAACTAAAGTCCCTCCAAGCATGCACCATATATTCATCCTTGGTCCATACCACAAATGGAACAAATACCTTCTTCCACGACCATATTTCAATGCATTCTATTGACACCAGTTATGATAGCATATCTTATCTAACTTTTTTTTTCCCGAAGAAAAGACACCATCCTTTGAGCACCAGATTTTTTTAAACAACGAATTCAAATTATTTGTTATAACATCGTAACCCAATTAAAAGGAAAAAGGTTAATTCAACACCCCCAATCAATGATGTTGAGGTGACTCGGTGATAATTTATTTTAAAATTTGATAGAATTAATTTGTAAAACAGAAAAAGAAGAGGAAAGATGATAGTAAAATGATAATAAAGTAAATGATACTTTAAAAAGAGAAGTTGTGCTTATATGATTAACCTGTACTCTATAATTTTTTGTACAACCGAGAAAGAAGAGATAATAGATATAAAAAGAAAAAAGAAATGTTATATAAAAGTAGTATATATTTTTTAATGAATAAAATGAAAATTTTGTAAAAAAAAAAAAAAGATTAAGTGAAAGACACTTCCATCTTATAGCATTAAGGAAAGCATCAACAAGAGTGAAAATATTCACTATAACCACAACACTGTCACAACTAGGTTTTGTCCTTAATTCACTTTGGTGCTTGAGATTCTGAGGCCAAGCAAACATCCTTGTGTGCTCTTCAAAATTGAGCAGTTCCCTTTCACTCTCACGGCTTTAAATCCAAAGTGGCTCATTTGTTTGACACATCTTCACAAATTCTTTTATAGTAGTTTTTAATGATTACAATGATATTTAATTTTTTTAGTATATTTACAATTTTTTATGTTAATATTGATATTTTATTTTAATTTTTTTAGCAATTGTAATATGACTATTGTATTAATATAATGTTAATTAGTATTAGTATTTAAGGGTAGATATTTTTATATATGTTACATTGCTATTAAAATTATAATATAATATACTTTTTATTACTATTATTTAGTAAAAAAATCATGATTTATTTTTATTTCCGATTTTGACGATATATTTTATAAGTTGTTAACTATTATTAACATGACACTATTTAATAATTTATATTTATTTATATAATATAAACATGACACTATTTACTGCTTTTGTTAATGTAAATCTCTCATACTTTCTTATATAATTATCTAAATGTTAAATTTGGTTAGTTAGTTCCTAAATTGTTTATAAATTTTTTAATAGGTTTTTGAATTTTTTTTTAATTAGGTCATTGATCTTTAAAATACTTTTTAATTGAGTCTCAAGAATTTATTAAAACTGCTATAAATTATTATTTTAAGGCATTATAAACTAACTCTAAAAATCCTCTCTCTCTCTCTCTTTAATTTAGAAACCTAATTACGAAACATAATGTAAGAATCTACTTGAAAAGTTTTCAAATAATAATTTAGAGACCAACTACTAATTTAACCTTATTTAAATTAGAAGAAAAGGTATTTCGTATCTTTTTTATTTTTTATTTTAAATAAAATACTATTGGATAGTTTTTAGAATGTGATTGGGGGTGTGGGTTGGTCGAAGAGAATAGTTATAAAGATAAAAAAAAAATTAAAAAAGTAATTTTAGGGACAAAGTGAGAAACTAAATGTATATATTTAAATATTATATTTCCTTAATTAATACTATTTTTTTCTTAACCTGGTTTACTACTTAGAACAAAATAAATTTGATTAAAAATTATTTTTTGACAAAAATTACAATAAAATCTATTTAATTAATTTCAACATATTAATTAAGTGTGTATTTCTTGATTAATAGTATAGATTAAGAGATGTGAAAGTAATAAATTTAAAATGACAAGAAACACTATATACTAATTTCATTGAAGTCTGAAATTATGCGTGCAATTGTTTACTTAACTTAGCGGTGGCGTTGAGAGTTGAGAGTGAGGGGTTTAGGTTTAAAGTTGAAGAAGGAGCGAGCATGGGGAAGGAAGGAGATCTATGGGACGATTCATCTCTCATCAATGCCTTCGACCAAGCTATTTCTACTTTCAACGTTCTCTTCATAACCCTATTTTTCACTCTTCAAATTCGGTCTTAATCTGAGAATTTCGTTATTAACTAATTTACAGAAAATGCATAGCAGCGGCAAACACAAAGGCGCCGCCACGGCTCGAGAGGCGGACACAATCATCGGAGAAAATGGCTCCAATGTTGACACTACAAGGTACAATTTCAATGTTTGTGTCACCTTCCATTTCTCATAAATTGTGTTATTTAGTGCATAAAACATAACATAAACAGTCATAACTCGATGCGTCATGTCATGCCACCAAGAAAAAAAAATGTCTCTCAAATGACTTTTTAATATTAATTCCGTGAAAGAGAAATTAGGTGACAATATAGACCTTATAGTGCACAGCAGTAATTTTTGTTGTTGTTGTTGTTGTTTTTTCACACTTTTTATTTTGCTTTATTGAACACAGGGATGCTGATACGAATATTCCAGCTACTGATGTGCCTGATTCAGGTGAAACTGGTAATTTGTCAAAGTTGGAAGAAAATCATCAAACAGAGTCACAGGTGGATCAACCTTGTCTGGATTCAACAAGTGGCCAAGACATCCAGAATGCGCAGAACGGTTATGCATATGCACAAGGTGGAGATGATTATAATCAGTTAGTTGTGCAATACTATGAACTTGAGGAGAAAAGGGCGAAGATTTTGGAGCACCTTAATCAATATGGTGGTTGGAATTACCAAAATGTGGCTGCTGATTCTAGCTCTGGTGTACCATATTCTAATTTTCAAGATTATTCAATGGCTGCATACCAAGTTTCTGATCCAAATGCCGTCTGTACATGTTGCCCATGTTACAGTCAATGTCTGCCAGCTCCATGCACGTCAGTTCCTGGTTGTTCTTTGGGTGGATCATCTGTTGGCAAGCAGTGTAACGATCTTTCTGTGGAAAAGGATCATAAAATGTCATTTCCTTGTGAAGATGGTGAAATCCATAAAATGGCAATGGGAGCTGCAGAGAAGGCACTGTCTACTATCAGAACAACCATATCCGGTGATTTTAATGTAAATGAAGGTAAGCCCATTCCTAGACGTAGATAGGTGCATGGATGTCTTAGTTGTTGTAAATGAATTGAAACTAGTTAATTATATTTCCATCTTGTGTTTTTGTTCTTAAATGCATAGGTTCTCTCATTTTCGTAAATATAATATTTGTACTTAATGTTTATGCTCTAAGAGTCATTTTATTGTAACAAATTTTGTTTTTTAATAAAAAAAATGCCAAATTTATGGTTTTATAAATATCTTTAATTGAGTCAAAAGCTGGATTCATTTTGTTTGCATCAAAAGGTTAGTTTTTACATTCTGAAACTAAAATCCATGTCAAATGCTCCCTGCTTCATTAGTGTCTTTTGATATTCCTTGGATATGGATGCCTTAGATTCTTTATGTGATCTTCGATCTATTTTGTGCATTTGTGGAACTGTTTGTTGATAACTTACATGCATATTTTGCTACATTTGAGTTGGCATCAGCTGAATTTTTTTCTCAATGTTTGTCTAGTATATTGTTTCCAGTTCGCCATTGTAATTTGATTAGATGAATTAAGACTTGAATTCTAATTCTGATTTGGCAATCATATAACTTGCCATCACTGAAAAGCTTGGTATCAACTGCTTTAATGTATTTTGTTTTTTAAATAATTAACATGTTGCATTAATTATTGCATCTTTCTTTCTTGGAATTTGTTCAGTTGGTTGGTAAAACTGTAACAGTAATCAAATGCTTAATGTCCTTCCACCTTTTTGCGTTTCTATGGCTCTACTTTGTTGTATAGATATGTGGCTTTATTTCATTACTATCTAGATTTTTTTGAGTTTATATGACAGAGCATAATTGTTTTTGCTACATGCAATTCAGGGAAAGAGAGAAACAATTCTGAACCTGAAAAAATTAATGGCTCAGAAACAGATCTTGCTGCTGTTTTGAATGCTTGGTATTCTGCTGGCTTCTATACTGGAAAGTAAGTGTTAATCCAGGTTTTATTTATGATAAACGTTAGTTCATTTTTCATACAAGAGCATATTTCTAACATGCTATAGTGGGTGATTGATAAGATTTTTTTTGTTTATTTTAACAAAATATATTTATTTGGATTATTATGGTATTATTGAACTTCGGCTGGCCTAATGCTTTAATCACCACTTTAGTCAAAATCAAATTTAATCTCTGCTGAACCATTTTTTTTTTGTTAATACAAAGGTTTGGCAATATAACCTCTTGATATATTGCACTGGCAAATAAAATTTATTTGTACACTTCTCTATCCATTATATGTGTTATTTCAGTACTCAATATCGCCACACAGTACACAGTCACACACACATCGTGGTGTAAAAAGCTTGAGTTTTGTTTGCTGTGCGCTATACACAATTGTGCATTTAATTGAAGCACATATTATTGGAGCAAATGATTATTGGCACTTAGAATTATAGTAGTTTAGCTTCAAAAACTGTCAGGTTTGCGTGATTAGTTAGCTGTTTGGATCATCTGAAACAAACCTCTACATATATTCTCTCCTTGCCCTTTGTATAATGTTGGGGTTATGATTATGATGATAACAGGTATCTTGCTGAACAATCCATTCAAAACGGAAGACAGAATTGAACTCTTACATCTTTATGTGGAGTCAAAAGGGTTCTCATACAACTATACAAGCCCTTGTGATTATACTCAACAGTTGGGCAACTGATCTACTCTTCACATCTTTGGGAAATCAAAAGAACTTTGGTATATTCTGATCTGATTGGATAGGCTGGCTCATCATAATTTTTTTATGCCCCGGTGCTAGTTTTGTTAGCAAGATTTTACTGGACATATTTAGGGAATGTTTTCGCTCTCTGCTGCAGACATGAATATGTTGCCCCATTTGGTGTTGAATGCCGAACTATAAAATGCATAAATCATTTTGTTTTGTTGTTTATGTCTGTATTTAATAGTTGGCACTAGCGAGAGAGGAGTGATGGCATCACCCGTTGCTCTTTTCCTTGGTTTAACATTAACATTACAAGGGGTGTTGAAATGTTGTTGTTAGTGGTTTATATGCGGACGTATAGAAGCGCAATCATGCTTGCGTACTTGCGTCAATGCCAAAGTTGAAGATCACCCAAGGTCTAGTTTTGTACGTGCTATAGACTAATTTGTTTAAACTTATTTGTTGAAATAAATGTTTATTTT
Organism: Glycine max; assembly: GCF_000004515.6. NCBI lineage: Eukaryota > Viridiplantae > Streptophyta > Magnoliopsida > Fabales > Fabaceae > Glycine > Glycine max. Next base: position 1,396,874 of record NC_016088.4, on the reverse strand, counting down.
AATAAAATAAGCATTTTTCTGTGTTTTTTGTGTTTGTTTATTTATGCTTAAAAAAGTAATTTTTTGCCTATTTTAATCAGTAAAATTTATCTGTTTCTTAAAAAAAAACTTATATAAAAATTATTTTTTTTAAGTTATTTTTTTAAAGTTTAAACAAACTCACTAGGGAAGTTATTCAGTAAAAAAAACATCCAGTGCATAACTTATTGAATAAGTATCTATCGTGTAAGTGCTTATATACAAGTTATTTCTATAAATTATTTTCGTAGAGTTGTAAATTTTTTTCATAAATTATCCTTGAAAAAATATATATTAAAATAAGCCTAAAACAACTTAGGGATAAATCGTTGGTATTTTTATAAATTCTCAATATTTACACAAGTGTTAATAACCTGTTTTAAATTTATTTCATCCTTTAAGACATGAAGTGTCATTTACTTCAAGTTTTAATTTTACGGTTCAGAATGAAAAATGTGTATTGGTGTTATTTTTGTACATTAGCCACGCAGCATTCATTAATAGCACATATACTAAAATCACTAAGAGCACCTATAATACATAGTTATTTAATTAAGGTACTTATCTTAATTATAATTTCACATATATTTAAACACTCAACAAAAATTTACTCTAATACTAAAATTGTTAAAGTAACATGTTTAACTTAATTTTACGACCATATAATGTTTGAAAAATATATTATTTATATTATGAATGATAAGCAACGGTTTTTTATACAAGAAAGGTATGTATGAACAATATCATTTACTCTAGTTGAAAAAAAGTTGAGAAAAATTACTTAAAGTTAAACAATTCGAGTGAGTAAGTGTTACGTACCGGAGATGCTCTATTGGTTATCTCTGTTATACTATAAAATATTTTGCTTACACTTCCTAGTAAAATCCACTTTTCACGTAGACCGTATTGTTAACGCACATATTAAGATGAGTTATAAATGTGATAAACTCCTTATTATTTTAATTAATTTTTTGCGTTGTTTTTTTCTTCTAAATCACTTATTAGACCGGCTTTTAGCTTAATTACGACTTCAAGATCATATTCCAATGCAGCATGCAAAACGAAATAGATACTAACACTGCAGTTTGTATTTACAAATCTAACTATTGGCCTCTAATTAAGTCACTGGTTTGAGAACTTACAGACACGAAAATGGTCCAATCATAAACTAACAATACTTGTATAACGAAAAAAAGATATGAACCTCGTTTAGTACATTCAATATGTTTTTAACACCATTCTCCCCACACACTACTCCCTTAAAAAGATTGTGCTCCAAAAGCTGCCGGTATTAACATGAGGAAAATGGCCTCATTGTAGTTTCTCCTTGCCTGTACAATTATTGTAAATTGCAGCACTATATGAGGATCATATTCATACCCGTACTTTATTGGCAGCTTCCTTGATCTGGTCAATTGTAAAAATACCAAAGAAGTCATCATCTGTGACACCATTGATAACAGCCAACGCAACATCGTCAACACTAACAGGTGGAGCCAAGAGTAGATCAGATGCAGGAAGAGAGCTTAGAGGTTTGGTGAAGTTCTCTACTGCTCGTAGAATTTTTTCTGCTGGCTCCCCTACCAAATCCAAAGGAAGCTCAAAACCATCCACTCTCCTCTTGCCATATATGAAAGCAGGTCTTAAGACAATACCTGAAGATGTTAAGATCATAGTGAACTGTCAAGAATGCAATTCAATAAAAACAATAAGGCCTATCCATTTAGTTAGCTTTATATCCTTCAAAAGCATGATACTCATCTTCCACAAAATCAGTTGCCGGATCCTCAGTGAACTTTAGCTCTGATAGTTTTTAAATAGCCATTTCAACAATCATTTGAAGATCAGGTGATGCTATATGCAAATATAGGTTTCAGTTTAGAACCTTGGATTTATAAAACTGGAATACCAATTTAGTTTCAAGATCATGAAAGGCTAGAATAACTACCTGAATTGGGGTATTTGGAGAGAACCTCGGATTCTGCTTTCCTCTTTCCCGTAAAGTACCCAGATGAAAGTAAAAATGATGGTAAATTATAATCATGAACTGAGATCAGGATGAATTTGGGAATTCCTGCAAGAAAAAAGAGGTGAGAACAGAATAGCACATTAATTTATTAATATTTGGTTCCTCACACAAATTCAAAGCATCATAAAGGAGAAATATCCCAAATATAATTTGTACACCATATAAGGCCACATGTTCTCTTCAGAATTAACAAGAATGCAAAATAAATATCTTAAAGCAATGTCTCATCCAAACCAACCAGCTGAAAAGCGAAAAATTGTTTCAATATGCTAAATAATTTTGTGCAAAATGAACTTGCAGAAGAATGGGAAAGTGCTAATGGATTTTTTGACACAACTCGTAAGTCAGAGTAAGCTGCTCGTCATGTATAACAATATCCTTTATCTTCCATATTAATTCATTACTCAAAAGCAAGAACTCATAAATAATCGCATTGAATGGCTTTGTAGACAACATTATTACAATTAGTTATTAAACATTACATGCCATCACTCCTATTGCTTGATCAATTTTTGAGTTTCAACTGAAAATAATGTAATTTGCAATTAAAAATAAATAAATGTGTTAATTAATTCCATTAATCCTTCCCCAGATCCATAAACATTCTTAAAAAAGCAATAAAGCAGAGCAAATTTCAGAGTTCAACAAAGTGCAAGATAGAGAATAGCAGCTCTTTGGAACAAAAGAACTCTAGAAATCTCATAATGATATCATCACCTACTAACATACATGCAAATAATTGTGATCTACCAGATGTAGTAGTGATACTATTAGACAATTCATTGCAATTCTTCAAATAGAGCTAGCTACCTGTATTAATATATGACAATTAAGCAATTGAAATGAGGACGAGGCTTGCTTCATAAAGATCAGAGAACATTGCCATCAAAAGGTTATGTCTTGCATTATAGAATGCTTGAACTTCTGTCTAAAATATAGCCTAAAATGAATGAAGGCTGAATGCAGATGAATTTAACAGCAAATTTATGCTCAATGAGATGGCTCACCATATTCTTTTGCAGCATTCACAGCCACAACATTAGCCTCCCCATTAATTCTTTTCATCTGTTCCTCACTACCAAAACCTCCAAGTGTTGAAACAACTGCAGTAGCTCCAACAAGTACTTCATCCCAGTTTACATAAAAAACATCTCCTGCTCATCAGGAAAAACATTGAATACCCTCCAGAGAAAAAAAAAATGAGGATATCACTTGAAAAACTGCTTACATGCCACACACATTGTATTTGATACATTTCACAATTTGCATTCAATGATATTGTTACAATTTTTAGATGCTTACAAATCAACCTGAATAATTGGCCAAAGGGAACAATAGGAACTTATTTATCAGATCATACTTGGTGTATGTATCTTCAGACTAATATGAAATACTCCAACAGTTACTAAGGAATCATAAAGAGATAATATTGAAGATAACATTGACATTATATTTCATTTGGTCAAATCATAATGTATAAAAACCTGCAGAAGTATTTAAAGCAAATCCTATTTTATCATAGTTACTTCCAATTTACCATAATACACTAAATTGACATCTATTCAAATGGTTAATTTGAACTTGAAAACTGTAAAGGCATGACCTAATATTGTACCATGATTGTTGGGTATCCATACGTTTTATCAATCAAAGGATACAAGCACACACACAACTACAAAGACAACAGATAAATATGCAAAGTTCTGAAACAAACACAACGGTGAATGATATGAAAAAGAAAGTGGCAATGTATCATTACTGATCTTAATAATTGCCTACTCTTCTCTACAACTGATTTGGTGTTTACTCTCACTCTACCCTCTTCCTGTGTATGCTTGGATGCCCTTAACCAATTACAGTGGAAAAAAAAAAGATGTATCTTAGTAATAGGTTAAGTTAACATGCCTGAAATCCAAGTAACTTGATCTACCCATGCACCTGAGTAAGTAGGTCTCCCTGACCTGTAAAACAAAATGTTGGTTAAATAAATAAATGCAGAGAGGAAGAGACAGATAGACAGACAGGTGTAGCCAATTAGTTACACATTTGACAAACCTGCTTAGGCTTATGACTTCTATGCCCTTGGACACTGCTGCCTTGCATATGGAAGAACCAACAAAGCCATTCCCTCCTAAGACTACAATCTACAAAGAGAGACATTTACACATGAACATTTTTGTGAAATATATCCAAAAACACATAATGTGTGGATAATCTCAAATTGCTAAAAGAGGGGAATATTCATTCACACCCGCTCACTTCTAACATCAGCCACAACATCTATGGTGTTAGAGCTAGAATTAGCATAGACACCTGCTTCTGCATAACTGCAACTAACTGCAAACCTGCAGGACGGTATACACAAACAATTAGACCACATGTCGAAGATACTTAAATCCTTTCCCGGATCATTCAACAATCAAAACCCATTAAGTAAAGGGGAATTCAAACTTTGTCTATAACTATCACTAAATAGCTGGCAACTTGAACCAGTATCTTGAAGCAGACACCATCAGATCAGAACTAAATGCAAGTAGTGTTGTTTGTCACATTCAACACAAAGAACTTTGAGAATCATATTGAGAAAGAAGGTACACTGTGGGACAAAATCACTACTTTAAACCTCATACTTAGAGAGCATGGGGAAGGGAAGTGTAATCTATGACAAAAAATGTTTCCCTTGATCAATACTAAATACTTATAGTCCAAGGTAAATCATTGAATCTTGTTAAATGAGTTAACCTACAACATCCTGAAAAATCCCACCATCCAATGTAACATGAGAAGACTAAATTTTTCACTGTCCCAAACCAGATGTCTAAAATCCTTATATTAGGCAATAATCAGGAAATAAAAAAAATAAAAAACCAGAACAGAAGCTTAAACCATTTCACTGACCAACCCTGAAACTGAACTAGCAATCCATTGCTTCCAGTTTCACACCAAAACTCAAATTGACGAGTGTGACATCACCCATCACCGAACAAACAAAAACCCCAGTAAACTAATTTATAGCTCCACGTTGTTCTGAACAGTAGTAAATAGCAGACAACAATAAAAAAATGTTTTTTTTTTTCAAAAAAATTCAAATCCGAAAGAAAGAAATAAGACGAGGAAGAAGCTGTGAAGTTGGGAGAGGGGATTGGATTACGAACCGGTGATTTTTGAAATGCAAGGTGGGTGGAGTTTGAAAGAGAGGTCTTTTGGGAGAGAAGGCGCTGGTGGGAATGGGACGAGCGGAAACGGCAGGGAGAAAAGACAAAAACGACGCCATTTGAGCTTAGGCACTTAGCACCAGAAGAAGAAGAAGAATGAATGAATGAGTGAAAGTTGGACTTTCCATCCACCACGCTATATTTAAGGGGTGTATAATTTGTTGGTCCTCTTGTAAATTTTGAAACCACTCAATTTGGTAATTAGAATATGGTAAGAAACCAACAATAATTAGTTCGATCCATAATAAACAGATTCATAGCATAGATTTAATTTCAATTACAGTATAAATATCTTAGTGATGAATAATATGTAAACATATTTATAAATACTCAATGAGAATGACCCTAAGCCCCCAAGTAGTTAAAGTTTTTTTCTATTGCAACTAAATAAATCCATATGAATGAAACCTTTATGCATTGGAATAGCCTAAAAGTTAAGTGAATTGTGATTACTAAATTATTATTTTACTTGCCTTTTTATTTTTATTTCTTGTTTAAAAATTTTCCCTTTTATTTTTTTGATAATACTATTTTTTAAGCCATTGATAATATGATTCTTATTTTTATTTAAATAATTAATAATTTAAAATAAAGATAAATTTTAATTGTTTTAATAACGAGTAAATGATTAATTTATCCTTTTTCAAAAAATAGATTAATCATACTAGTCCTAGATCATGAAAATTATATCAAAGGTTATCGAAAACATATTATATATATATATATATATATATATATACACACACACAATTTTTAACAAAAATTACCAAATAAGATAAAAAAAAAGCTTTGAAAAAAGAAGATAATTTATTTTATAAAATTAAAGTAAAAGTAAAAAATAAAAAATATTTTCTGAATCAAATGGCCTTTAACCGGCCCTCATTCTTTTGCTATGTTTTTGAAATCATTTGATGGGTTATACGGCCTAAAGCCTAAGAGACATTGAAAAATCCATTTTTAGAGCTTGGCGCGTTAAGTTATAGAGAGGAGTTTGGAGTCAAGAGAAGTGAAGAAGGTAGAAGTGGCAAATCGTGAAGAGTGAAGTGGAAGAAAAGCAAATATTCTTAGGCTGTTTCTATGTGATGTCATTCGCAATATATATATAATATAATGGCCATTTCTGCATCTGCTTAATCGAAAACTATGAATCACATATACTTTACTTTGGATATCCGATAACAATATTCTTGGATATTTCACCAATAAGTACTACTGAAGTATCTAAATCTATGGAGCATCAATAATTCAATTTACTTCACATATCTAATATTGATATTCTTTGAATACTCCATTAATACACATATTGCTGAAGTATGTAAGCTTTTAAAGTATTTTACGAAAGTCCCAACAACTACAGGAAATATGTAAGTATGTATAATATAGAAGCATTTTCCCTTAATGAACCAAAAGTAAAAATTATTCTGTTTATGAATGATTTTCAGATAGGAATTGGATTGATAGTATTGTTCCTATATGTAAATAATAAAAAGTAATTTATGAAGACAATGATTTATAAATTTTGTTAGTAACGTTCAAGAAGTATGTTTTTAATTTAGATTTGTAAAATTAAAATTATATATTTATTATGTTTTATGAATTTTTATATATTTTAAACATGTATTTACATATATGATATTCTATATATTTTTAAAATAATCATATCACTGTATTATCATAACCGATACACATATCATATCTATGTATCATAGATGAAAACCAAGCTCAAGGAATGAAGTTGGGTATTCGTTTAGTCTCTGACGTATGTTTACTGGAAATAGAAGCAGAATTTGATTGCCTTCAACTTATACAGGCTCTAAAATTTGTAGTAAAAAAACACTCTATCTTGACCCTTAAAGAGGAGGATTGCAGAAGTCGAGCTTATGCCTTGGATGTTTTAGCAAAACTGTATAGCCATAGAGTGTGGATTAAAGAAGTGCCTCCAGAAATTTGTAATCTTGTTTCTTTATTGGATATTCTTCTAGTTTCTAGTTTAATGATTTCCTCCTTCAACGCTAGAAGAAAAAAATGTACTGGTGAAATTATTTTTATTTTGGTAAGGGTTCAAGGTTGTTTAGTGGGTTTATGTTAAAGTTACATTTGTTGAAACTTGTGTTCTTATTTTTTTGTTTGTGAACAAGTAGTTTACATGGCTTTGGTGGGATCATTTCCATTTAACTACTTCCTATCAAGAGTACTATCTTGTGTAGGAACTGCTGTTCTTGCTGGTAAGTGTGCTAGGTCTATTACAATTTGCAGGCTACCTGGTTTTGCATATTTTGGTACACTATGAGTCTACTAGATACATATGCGCACTTATAAACCTGCTACGTACATATGCATAAATCTTGTTCTTGTCTTTTTGATCGTTGTTATTCTCCTTCATTTTGGACCAGTTTGTCTCAGGATCCAAGTGAATAAAGAGAACAAGGAATTCAAGGTAAAAAAAAAAATTCTTGTCTATTTTGATCTGTGTGTTGATATATTAAAATTGAAACCTGCAATTACCCATGTGAGTTGCAACCCAAAATATTTGTAGGTTTGCTTTGTTTTATTCATCTATTATATTTCAACAATCTGGCTAAATGATGTAGTTTCAAACTTAGATCCCTAGCTACATCTTTAACATGACAAATCAAAGCAAGAAGAAAATGATTTCATATTCTGCGTGTTGGTTTATTCGCTTGATATATTTTTGCAGATATTTGACTTTCCATCCTGCTGCAGGATCTTGCACCTGAGCGCGCTTTTGCAGATTTTGTTCTCTGCAACTTGGTGCTTCATTTGGTGATCATGAACTTCCTTGGTTAAATGGGATTCGTGTAGCCAAGAGATTGAACATAAGTAATTAATATTTTAAAGTTAAAGTTGAATCTTTTAGATAATACTCAACTTTAATCCTTGGCATAAATAATTTTTGGTCAAATTTTACTTATCTCGAGATCAAACTCCAGATTAGTCAGAGTCATTTTTCTCCAATGAACCTCAGGTTAAGAAAAAAAAAATTGGGTTCATGTGGCTGTTGTTTCTGATTGAACCCTTGGATAATAAAAATTAGCAGTTAGTATACCTAGACTTTTGTAATAGTATTTATAGACAGTAACCGGCATCCAACTAATTGCTTTAGTTTTATGTTGATTCCCCCTGCATTCTTGGTTCTCTGTGTTGAACGAAGAGATTTTGCCATCTTTTGAAGTTTAAAGTACTTTTGAATGGTGAATTACAGAAAGTATTATTATTCACATGGATATCTAGATCTGAGCACTAGTCCAAAACACTCAGAAAAGAAAGTGGCAAATTCTAGTCTTTTTTGAAAATAAAATTCAGTAACTCAAATTGCTTATAATTCAACAAAATTTCATGTAAACATTTCTATCCTTCAGTACATGGTTCCCCTTGTCACCCCTTTTCCAATGTCCTTTGTAGAACATTATTGAGAAAAATCCAAACACTATCGGTTAAGACTTCACACTTTGACTTTGATCTTCATGTTTACCTTCATTATTATCAGGATTTTAAATATCGGTCCACAATTGTAATTTAGATTATAAAATCAAAATTTTTTAACTGTCCATGATGGCAATTTGAATTCTATCAGTTGTATTTATCACAATATCAAAATGAATCAATTTAAATAAAAAGAGATACTTAGAGTTTTTGATAGGTAGAAGGCATTTGATAAGGAACCAAAGGAAGTAGCACAAAACAGAGGTACAAAGATAGAATCAAAGAAGGGGTGCCGAAAGTAAACAAGCCTAAGAGGAGGATCACAAAGCCATCGTAACTTAAAGATTTCATATAGGGAAATTGGTTGTGCTGGTAGCATAATCTTGCTAGAATAAGTCATCTGCCATCAGGGGACAAAGATAACAAATTTGTTATTTGTAATATTCCTGCATAGCAAAATGACAAATTCAGTTATTAGGAAAGTATTATAAATAGCCTTGTAATAAAGCAAGATAATCAATGAAAATATAGAATTATTCCCTCTAGTCTTCTTCTTCTCTTCTTCTTCAAGAGGTATTAGACCTTCGAAACCAACTTCTCATACTCAGCACCTAACATTTGGTGTTTTCATTGAGAGCTCATGATTGTCTTCCATGGTTGTCATACCAGCTTCAACTACCGCAACCCACACCACCCGCCAAACCACCTCTCTTCATTGCTTCCTCTCAACACTACCCTCCATCGGCAACCACCTTCCCTTCCATTTCAGCACTCACCTCGAATGGCGGATGCCGAATTTTCTGCCGCTCGCAAGGATCGCCTTAAGGCCGCCATGGTCAAACTTGTTGCAGCTCAACTCCACCTCGAATCCACACTGGATGCCCTTCTTCTAAAACTGCCTTCGAGAACCAGCCACCACCCATCTTCTTCCTCCGTGCAGTCACCACCGTCGCCTCCACCTTCCAGGCTGACTGCACCTCCATGCCTCGTACCGATGCAACACAACCAATCACCCTTGCCTACTCCGCTACCCACGCCGACTTCATCAACCATGCTGACTCCGCCGTCCATGCCGCCTTCGCTTCCCATGCTGACTGCGCCTCCATGTCCTGCACCCGTGCAACCATTCCTTCCACCATTGTCGGGTCTACTTCCTATGCCTGCTCTTCATCTGCTCAATCTCGGTCTCGTTCGCACTGCCATTTCCTTCAACAAGCTCATCAGCATTGTTCCTCTTTATGGGACTGCCATGACCGCATACAAGCTCCAACCAGTTGCCTTTGCATTATGCACAATTGCTAACCCAGGTGCACCGGAATAGACCTCGGGATCCCGGTATCACTTTTGGAAGCCATGCGTTGAAGCCCCAACACCTTGAGGACAAGGTGTTTTTGACGGGGGCTAGAAGTGATAGGTAGAAGGCATTTGATAAGGAACCAAAGGAAGTAGCACAAAACGCAGACACAAAGATGGAATCAAAGGTGCAAGCATGGGTGCAGAAAGTAGACAAGCCTAAGAGGAGGATCACAAAGTCATCGTACCTTAAAGACTTCATATAGAGAAATTGGTTATACTAGTAGTGCTGGTAGCATAATTTTGCTAGAATAAGTTGTCTGTCATCAGGGGACAAAGATAACAAATCTGTTATTTGTAATATTCCTACATAGCAAAATGACAAATTCAGCTATTAGGAAAGTATTATAAATAGTCCTGTAATAAAGCAAGATAATCAATAAAAATACAGAATTATTTCCTTTAGTCTTCTTCTCTTCTTCTTCATGAGATACTGGACCTTGAAAATCAACTTCTCATACTCAGCACGTAACAGTTTTTGTCCTAGGTTTTTTTTATATAAATTACTAATTACTAATGTAGACAACTAAAATATATGGGAGGGTTTTAGGGCCCATGGTTGCCACCTTGATCCGTCCCTGGTACTTGGCAGCTTGTTTGAGCTAATATGTTTTATTCTCATTGTTAATCCTTTTAATAGTGCGTAGAGTTAGTTCTTTTATACATAAAAACAATAATTAGATCCTCCCCATTGCTTTTTTAAAGGTGTGTCCAAGTCTTAAACTGTTATCCTGATTTATAATGACATTTCGTGACGTTTACATTGCATCTAACTCCTCGTCAATTAATTAGTTCATAATTTAATAAAATACTGTGTTCCTTGAGTAAAATAAATGTTGAGTACTTACATAACTTTTTGTAAATTTTAACTTTTAGTACGTACGTGTGACAATAACGTATCTTGTTGCTTGATTCATGCGAATTAACTTTTAATGGATCGGTTTGATATGAAGATGATATTTCTATTAAGGAAGGTTTCTTTTAATTATTCAAAGAAAAAAAATGCTATAAGGTACACGAGTTTTTTTGAAGTGAGGTACGAATTGAAAAGAGTGGAAAAAAATAATATCAATTATTCATTTGTCTTAATTTTTTTTCCTTTCTCTAATTTCGAAGCAACAATGTCGGTATCAAATACGATTATACGAGTTAAAAAATATAAATTAACAAAAATAGCATAGAACACATTAAGATAGAGAAACCGCCAACTTGCACGAACCATTTTATATTAACTTCCAAAGGAAATCTCTTTCCAAACAGAAACAAAACAAAACTAGGGAACAATAATGCATTAAATGAATTGGCCATATATATTGTCGTTAGAAAATTCCATTCTGAAAGTAATAATGATGAAAGTCATATATTTGAAAGAATTAATAAATATAACTACTCGTGTAAGTATTTAATATGGCCATAAAGAGTAACTTGTGCTATATTTATAAGTTTTTTAAGTCGTTATTTTTACCTTATTTTAGCATAGCGATAATGATTAGGATTATCTCAATTTAATTTGTATTAATATTTGAGATTTGTTTCCGGTAAATTCTTTAAGCCAACAAAAGCTATATTATCTATATGTTGTAATTGAAATTTTCATGAATGGAAAGATCATTTTATTATTTTTTTTAAAAAAGAGAGAGTTTAATTCTCAAACTCCTTAAACTAGTTTATCCATGACTTAAAAAAATTTAGATTAATCAATAAGACTATCAAGTTACAACAACCTTACATTTCATATAAATTGGATCAAAAGTTGACATAAAAAACCGATTTAATTAGAGTCTTATCAATTTTTAGGGGGATTTGTATCACTTTAGTCTATTGTTGACTAAGTAGGTCACCTAGATAAATAACATTGATATAAAATAAGATTGGTTTAAACAAAAACATAAATTCAAAGCAAAATATATCCCAAAGAAACTCATGATATAGAGAATAGCAGAGGAAGAGAAAAAAAATTTATACACGTACGATAAAATTTAGACTTTTCTAATACTGATTATTTTAGAAATCTAACTTAAATGATTTTTTTGATTATTTGACTATACAATACATACGTATTAAACTAGAACCCATACTAATTCCACATACTAATCCAATGTGGAATTCAATGGAAGAATAATAAACCGAACAAAGTGAAAGCGATATGTATCGCACATGGATTGAAGCGTAGAGAAAAAAACAACCCATGCCAATCCAATAAAGAATATTCAACACAAGCATGATAATATTATATGGACTTAATCGTTACATTACATAATAACATACATAGGTAATCCACTAATGTAAGAACTTTGTTGGTAATATCACTCTTGTAAACGTTTGATAAGAATTGTGACATATTTTGATGATTAATTTTTAAAATTCAATTAATCTAAACATTAAAGTATCATATGTTGATGTCTTGGTTCCGTTGGAGGCGTGGGCCCCAGCAAGAGAAAAAGCACGTGTGGGCTGAGACTGAGGAGCGGATCCTATCTCTCTTTCACACACTCTCCTTCTCTTTCGTATGAAGAATGAGCACGACCGGTTCTTCGGCTTACCACTGTGTGGCACACCTCCCAAATAATAAGACTATGTTTATGCTCTCTACGCCGCCAACAACCACATTCTTCGCTACGCCTAGGGTTCTTCCGTTTCTCTCTTCAAAACTTTCTTCTTCTTCTTCTTCTTCTACTGCGTCGTCCTCGCCTTGTTGCTCCTCCATCACTCCCAAGGTTAAATCCAAAGATAACAACAATTGCTACCTCGTCTCCGCTAAACATTCTCCCGCTAACATGTCCGCTTCGGTTTCGTCACGCACCTTCCTCAACGCTCGGAACGAACAAGGTTCACTTCTCTCTCTCTCTTCACTCTTTTTTTTTTTTTGCTATCTTCGCACTTCGCTTCTTTCGTATCTTTGTCGTGAACCTCTTCAATTTTTGCGTTTCTTTCTGTTCCTTAGGGAATTTGCTCACTGAGGCTTAGCTCGATTTGTGTTTTTATTTTTATTTTTATTGTGTTTGTTTATACGTCGAATGGAAATGAATCAAGAAAGCGTTAGTTTAGATGCTTTCTTAAGGAGACTGCGAGGGTTTTTTCATTTATATTATTTTTGTTTATTTATAATCGTTTTTGGGTTTTTAAGTAGAGATTGGAGTTTTTGTTTCGGTTGATGCTGGTTGTTGGAAATAAATACCGTTAAATTGGTGGCATAAGTAATATATTGTCCCTGTTTTTTTCCCCTCTTATCTACTTTTCGGTTAGGTGATGATCACGCAAACGATTTGATTATTTTATTATTGATTTATTTGTTTTGGTTTTTCATATTCGGCTGGTGTTTTGAGCTTTGTCCTATGTGATTGAATGGTTGTAGAGAATTAAGAAAGGGAGAGAGTGAAAATTTGTTGATAGTTCGTGATTATATTGGCAATTTTGTCATGAGAAAAATATATATGATTTGATTGACAGAATATGGAGTTTGAGGTGAAGATTCTGACATTTAGAAAGTTCTGATTTAGAGTTGAACATTGGGAGAATGTTATGATCAGTCAGTTATAGATGCCAAGGGTATCAGTTTACCTGACTCTTTATAGATAAAATTACTCTGCTCCATAAGAATCTATCAAGTTTGATCATGTTGTCCATTAATTCGCAAGGAAAATTGGGATTAAGATGCTCTGGCAAGCCTCAAATTAAATCATTTTATTTTTTTTCTCTGTTTTGTTGATTCTAATCCTGAAAATTGATTTTCCCTTATATCATATCCATTGTTTATTTTGCAGAGCTTCTAGCTGGAATCAGGAAAGAAGTAGAAGCTGGATCTCTGCCTGCTAATGTTGCTGCAGGAATGGAAGAAGTGTACAATAACTATAAAAGTGCAGTATGTTGATATTCATGTCCTATGTTCATATACGCATATGCATTCTGCACTTGCCTTGTTGATGTCTAAACTTTTCCTAATATCGGTGGTGTGGGAACAGATACACTCATAATTCACTATGAAACTGAACTCCAAAAAGTCAAGTGCTTCAATTCCGAAAAATTGTGTCTATTGTCGCTGTCAGATTCTTGTTTCTTTACTTCATGCATTGATTCATAGTTGATTATAATATTGGTGTCTGGTACTCTTTCTATTGCTGTGTTAAAAATATTTGTTTGTAAATTGTAACATGTTGGTTACTTGATTATCAATTCCAATATCAAATCATGGATGCTCACAAGCAATAAAGTTATTTGAGATGTCACACACTTGTTTATGCTTTGACCAATAAAATTTGTCTTTTTCATGCTTTACTTGTTACCTGCATCTTACTAGCCTTAGTGTGGATGGTTTATGATACTCAAAATGGTTTAGTTAGTTTGAGTTATAGTCTGAAGTTTAATATACTAATTCATATTTTTATCATTTTGACACTTAAAAGAGTCAAATAACTTGGATACATTTTCTTTTGTGTGCAATCACATTTCAGGTTATCCAAAGTGGAGATCCCAAGTCAAAGGAGATTGTATTGTCGAATATGATTGCTTTATTGGATCGCATATTCTTGGATGTGACGGTCAGATTGAATTCTAGGATATGCTTTGCTAATTGTTTCCACTTTCCTCACTCTAGGAATCTTTTATTTAAGAATTTTTCATAGCTTCTTGCCTAATGCACATTTAGTTTGCTATTGTTTCATGTTATTAATTGTCATGCTCAGAACATGAGATTGATCTTTAACAGGATCCTTTTGTCTTTCAACCACACCACAAAGCAAAGAGAGAGCCTTTTGACTACTACGTGTTTGGTCAGAATTATATCCGTCCTTTAGTTGATTTCAAGTGAGTTTACAAGCTATAGTTTCTCTTCTTTCTTCTGTTTGGTAGCAATCAGTTTAGTTTATGTATGTCTTTTGTTGTTGATCATCTATGCACATAATTAGTTGAATTTTAGTGCACGAACATTATATCTTTGAATTGGGCATTTGTATTTTTATTAAGCTTATTACTACAAAAGCTAGGTTCCAGGGAATTTGTGAAAAATGTGTTAGGAAATTTAAGAGATATCTGCACGGATTGTCCATAACCCAAAAGATTATGTTTTTGGGTGGGAAGTTGACGTGCAGTGTGCATGTACAGGCCCTATTAGAACTTTGAAGTCTCTTCGTGTTTAACACATGGTGATGAAGCTACTGATATCAGGAACGAATAGCAATGCAGTTGTGATGATTCTTATGTTTCTTCTCATGGTGTACAAAATACAATGTACTTGTGAATAAGGCATATCCCGTATGAATCCTGGAGTCACCACCTTCCAATAGTTGATTGAGCCCTTTGATCTATTTGACTTTTTGCTTGGTGGTTAGTGAAATCCCATAATGCATCGGAATGTAGGTAAGATAACTAACATTTAGATTCCAGGGGGCAATTTATGTAGAAATAGAATGAGTGAACAATCTTATACGTGTAAAGAAATGTAAGTTAATATTCTCCTTGATAAAGCTTGTAAGTGGAACACACTCTATGGTTTGTGGTGTCTTGGAGACATATTTCAGACAATTAACACTCTATGGATTCCCATGAAAATACCTTGAGACTTGAACAATGAGGGATTGCAGGTTAATTGTGTCGAGTCCTGTATTGGTGTCTACTGTGAAGCTATAGGGCAAGAGTGCTGAAGTTTTCAATTTCTCCCATTTTTAGAAAATTTTAGCAACTTTTAGTTTGACTATAGATTTCCTTTTAGAAAAGTCTGCATAGGTTGTTAATAGACAAACACATTAACCTGCTTTTTTTTTTTTTAAATACAAATGAGTTTATGACACATGGATGATGGATTTTGGTATGCTACACTGTTATGTTAGGAACAAGTATAGAGAGGAAAAAATTTCCGAAGTAGATGTAAAATTAAAGAGAAACTCAGTAAAGCTATATGCTACTCTGCCACGAGGTCCAAGTCTCACAGAATTCCCTTCACAGATTTGATACCCCCTTCCTCCTCTGTTCCAGCCCTCTCCCATCATATTTTTACCTCTCTCCATGCTTCCGACATCCCCTTCTCCCATTGTCTCACTTTCAAGTGTCCATTCTGCCAAGACTCCTCCCTTTCCCTCCTAACAGACTTCTCCAATCTATTTCTGTTCCTGCCCCTTCCTTCCCTGCTTCTCTTCTTTCTCTGATTAGCATTAATTGGATGCCCACCAGGCCACACAATAGGGTGTCTATCAGTATTTAATTACATTTGTGATTAGTTGGAAGTTGCTAATGGGTTAACCATAGGATAGAAATGGTAAAATAAGACTAAAAATTCTTTTACCTCATTGGAGTTATGCCTTTGCAGCATTTTGCGTCTTGTTACTGGGATCCTTCTCAGTTTTCTATGTGCACTTAAATGGAGATTTATTATGAATGTGATGCATGCAAACAAGATGACACTTGTTCAGATGTAACTCCCTACTTGTGATTTTTCATGTGGTTTTATCTTAGTTAACTTGATCCTTCCTGGTTGTATCTGGTGAAGGCTGAGCTCTTGGTTCTGAATGAATTCAATGTTCACGTTTCTGCATGTGTTAATTTCAAGGTTTGGAACCATGCCAATTACTTCAGAAGTAGGCTTCTCTGTTGTACTTCCTGAAGTATAATCCTGGGATGTAGCAATCTGTATACTGAAACCTCATTTGTATTCATGGCACTTAAGGGCCTATTTATAATCAGCTTGTATCAAAACAATGTCTATTCCATTTGCCCACACCTTATAGCTATTCTTAAAGGTGATATTTTTGTTGCAGAAATTCTTATGTTGGCAACATGCCCCTTTTCATTGAAATGGAAGAGAAACTTAAGCAGGTACCAATTTCTAATATGCTTTGTTAATATTGAAGGATTATTTATCTGCTTGATGTAAAATATTGGTAGAAATTTTAAATAACCTTATTTCACAAAGTAGGGTGAGGCTAGTAATGTAAATATTCCCCCTTTGCTATGTCTATCTTAACCCTAAGGTTGGCATCTATGCATGAGGTATATAACATATTAGGAGTTTATGTTTGTTAGATATGTGAAGTCTTTCATCTTAAAGTTGAAGACAATATGCATAGTTAACTCTTTACAATTCTAGTATGCTACAGTGCAGATTGTGGAACATTAATCAAATCAATCTTAGATCTAGATTGTAGTAGTTGACCCAAATTATGTGATTGTTTTCAATTTCCCATTGCTCTTTGGATCGGTTTCATTATTGTAGTATGAACTATTCTTAATTGTGTATCTGCATTACTATTACTATTATACCAGAAAACCAATAAAATCATTGTAAGATTCTTCTGGACTTCCAGTTATATTTAGTTAGTTGATATTTCTTATGCTGTATCTATCTAACTTTTTCCTGTAAGTACTGCTGATTACTTGTATACCGGATATAGAACGCTGGAAAGAAATATCCACTACTTTACATGAAATGTCAAACTTGGTTCTGATTTATAGGTTCTTGTATATATTTGCCCTATGTTAACATTTTCATAGATGTGGAAGAAAATTTTGAAAGTATGAAAAAATTACTGCAGGGACACAACATCATCTTGATGTCAAATCACCAAACTGAAGCTGATCCAGCCATCATTGCTTTGCTGCTCGAAACACGACTCCCATATATTGCTGAAAACATGGTAAAGTTTGCATATTTATTGTCTGGTTATTTTAAAGCACAGGCTGTACATATTTAAATATTCCAAAGTAATTGAATTCTGCCATTTGTTCTACAGACCTATGTAGCAGGAGATAGAGTTATAACTGATCCTCTGTCCAAACCATTCAGTATTGGCAGGTTCATTTTATACTTCTGTTTATCAAATTAAAAATTTATGCTATATATTTCCTTCTATAAATGAAGTTGACTTCTGAAACTATTTACTTACAATTTTAATAGGAATCTCATTTGTGTTTACTCTAAAAAGCACATGCTTGATGATCCAGCTCTTGTAGAGATGAAAAGAAATGCAAATATACGAGCTCTGAAGGAAATGGCTATGCTTTTAAGGTATATCTGCTAGTTTATGGCTAAATGATTTCTTTTCTTTAGGCAAACTAGCCATTGACCTTAAGTACTGGTTAAGGCAAGAAAATAGCAAATATTTATTTTATTGAAAACAAATAATTTAGTAATTGTTTTTCTTTTCAATAATTAGAAGCATTTAATAGGTTTCTTAAATGCTTATTAACCATTGCCCCTAGTACACTTGATTAAGACCATAATGCGTCAATTTGAGTGCTTGTTTTCTAGAAATCTGCAAACAGATAAATTAGAATGCAAATGTTTATAGGGAAGAGCAAGTAACAGAAGTGGGCATGTTTACTTTAGATAATATATTTTCTATGTACTGAATAATGATTATTGATTGGTCAGTTGTCCATTATCTTGGCCTTTTCCTACAGGAGTGGATCACAAATAGTCTGGATTGCCCCAAGTGGTGGAAGGGATCGCCCAGATCCCCACACCGGAGAATGGGCACCGGTAAGTTCACTCTCTTGTTAAAGTAAAATCTAAAAAGTGTGTCACAGTTTTAGTTCTATCAAACTTGTCACATCTGAGATCTATCATTTACAGAAATGTAGCTTTTGACATTGACTAGGGGATAGCTTGGATAAACATCATAACAAGCGCTTACAGGAATAGGAAATAGAAGTTAAAATAAATCAAATTTCTCTTATAAATTAGAATTAACTTATGTACCTCAGCTTTTGATGTTAGATGACAAAACTTCTACAAAAATTGAATTGCACAAGTTGATTTTAACTTGTCAGGGAAGTTTGATTTATTTTACCTTTTTATTTTCTTCTTATTGTAATTATTGAGAAGTTTATCTAAACTTCACTTAGGTAGAAAAAAAAGTAATTTGCATTGGCTTTGAGAGCTAGAATTTTTTATACTTCCAGAAGGGTACTTCTACTCTCATTCTTTATGTTTATTTCCGTTATATGCTTACAAAAGGTATCAGGTAGGTAGGCATGTAGCTTTGTCTAGAAGCAAATGGGATGGGAGTCAGAAATAGTATCCTATTTAAACACAATCAGTTGTTTGCAAAGGTTGCTTAGTGAATTTTCTTATTTCTGAAAATAATTGAAATGTTATCTGAACTCCAGTGTTTGATACAACAACAGTGAAGCCTTATTCCATTTTTGTTAGGGTAAACTACAAGGATGACTCATCACCAATGGGCTATAGATCTTTTATTTTTTTAGAAAAATGTGTTTTTAGTTTCTATACTTTCGGTCAAACGTGGTCAAGTTCCCTTTACTTTCATATTGATGAATTGGGTCCCCAAACTTTAAAATACATGTGGATTTAGTCTCCCCGAACTCTAAAAATACGATGAATTCTTAGAAATGAGGGACTAAATCCCATGTTCTTTAAAGTTTGAGGGCCAAATTCATTGTATGAAAGTGTTGGGACCTTGACCACATTAGACTGAAAGTACAGAGTCTAAAACATATTTCCCTCCCTTTTTTTTGAGGGGGAGGGGGACTAGAAATGAAATCATGATTTGTGGCTCAAATTTTGAGTTCACTCTTGACTCTGCTGCTCCTTTTTATTACCTTGTGATCTGTTACGCATGAAAACAGATTCTTGATAATGATATTCCATGCTTATTGGGTTATCTGTATTCTCTGCTTGTTGTCTATGTCAAAGCCGTACTTCTATTTTAAGTTGTTATGCTCTTGTGCTGGTTTGCATGTAATTTGTCCTTCATTCTATGTTGAGTAAACAGAAAATTGGATTTAAACATACAAGGACAATAAGTGTGATGGAATCCAAGGTTCAATGCTAGGTTTCTGCTCGTACTTAGGGTTATGTATTTATGAAAACTGCTGGATAAAAGGAGTCACAAGTATAGGGTATATCTCAGCCTATTATATATTTCCGATGTTTTATTTTGTGCATGCGGTCAGTTTACCAGTGTAAATGTTCTAATAATTCCTTTGTTTTTTGCTAGTAGTCATATAAAATGATGACCTTGAGATGTCTCAGAATGTCATACATTATAAATAAAGATGAAATATTGTAAAATTTCCAGTTCCATAGTATATTACATTTCCAATTTTATGATGTTTTGGCATTTTAATATTCAGGCACCCTTTGATACTTCTTCGGTAGATAATATGAGAAGACTTGTTGAACATTCTGGTCCACCGGGCCATGTATATCCTTTGGCGATATTGTGCCATGATATAATGCCCCCTCCACTAAAGGTATGGTGTTCTTCTCTTTGAGAGTCTGCCTTGTTTTATTTTATCATAAAAATGAGACCGTGTAATTTTGCAGGTTGAGAAAGAAATTGGGGAGAAAAGAATTATATCCTTTCATGGGACTGGCATATCAGTGGCTCCAGCATTAAGCTTTTCTGAAACTACTGCTACTAGTGAAAATCCTGAAAAGGTAAGTTGAGTTCGATCACCTGGACTTAATTAAATTTATTATTTTGTCATTGACTGCACCAATTTTTTTCTAAGAAGTCACTTGTCATTTTTTTATATTCAAACTAAGAAGTATGACTGCTTAAGAATGTGATACAACATGACATCATTTATAAACGGCTATTAAGTCCAGATATAGTGGCATTTTGCTTTGAGAAATGTTATTTGTATGACAAATTTCACAACAATGAGAGAGAGAGAAAGAAGTACGGAGTGTGATGGATAATGTGTTAGAGAGAAAGAGTGGTGTTGTATAAATTGTTGTATTAGTTGTATGAATAATACATCTCTTTTGTTGATGTTGCACACATAAATAAATTTCAGTGTGCCTTTTGAATCACAACATTTTGATGCCTCACAACAATAACAGTACCTCATGCGAACCTATGAACTTCCTTCCCTCTAGTCTAGTGAAACTCACTTGTGCCAATGCATTCTAGGATGTACAGTACATGTACTAATATTTGCTGGTTACAGAAATTGAGTATAGTTTCTTGTAATGTGATGAGCATCGTACCTCAAGCTAAATGATCTATGTAAATAAAGCCAGTATTCTGTATCCTTGGGTTCTCCGCTCATGTCTGCTAATTGTTTTGGCCTGCAGCAATCTGAACTTGAAAAATAGATAAAGTTATCTGGAATATTCTTTTACTTCTTTAACTTCATTGGTGCAATATGGGTTTTTATGGAGTAGGCTAAGGAGGTATTCACAAAAGCCCTGTATGATTCTGTGACGGAGCAATATAATGTGCTGAAATCTGCAATACATGGCAAAAAAGGATTTGAAGCATCAACTCCAGTAGTTTCTTTGTCACAGTCATGGAAGTAGATGAAATCTGCATTTCTTCATTGCAATTTGCTCTGATGCAGGTACAATTTTAACTTCCGTAAGTGGATATTTGCAATTGTTCTACTGTACAGCTTATAGGTTATAATTGGAACCTTTTCATAGTTGGGGGTCGAATATTTTTTTACTTGCTGTTACTTTGTTGATTCTTATTCTTATTAGATGGATGGCTTGTTTTCCTTGAGCTACAATTTATTATTGCTTTTAATATTATTCTTTATTTTCTTGTTGCTTGGAATTTTTAATATGGTGAAAATAATAAGCCTTTATTTTTTTTAAATAGAATACAATAGGGATGGAAATTAATGTAGATCATGAATAACCTAAGTTCAATTGATTTTTATTGTAGACTTGTCATTGATATCTACTTGAAGCAATTAAGAATTTGTGTAAGATGTTCACAGTACTTACTGATTTCTAACTTTTGGTTGTTAATATGGTTCTCTTACCCCTAAATTAAAGATTTGTTTTTAGTTTAAGAATCTAAAAAATATAAAGAACTGAAATGCTAAGACAATAAATTATACCTAGAACTTGTCTAGCCCTTAATACTATCTAGTTAACTTGTTTGTCACGTATTAACTGACAGAAGATCTGAAATTTTAGATGGTCATATTGTCTTTAGGAATTAAGCTAAACAATAACGGTAAGAAGTAGATGGAAGCTCCAAATAAAATGCTTGTCTTCACTTAAAACTTAGAATTGTACATTAATGTGCTATACCCCGCTGACTTTATTTTCATGACTAGAGGCTCCAACTGCTATGTTCCCTTTCAGAAGCAAGTTACAAGACTTCAGTCAAACAATTTCAACTGATTCACTTCTGAGGGACTGCCTATTACTACACCGGTCACCGAATGATTTAGCTTGTTGGAAGTTTGCAGTCAAATACATATTTTTCATTTCATTTTTCCTTTTGCTCTTGGTTGCCGTTATCAGCATTCAATTCATCTGGAATCTGTTTCAGTTCAGAAGGTTCAAATTCTGCTGCTTACTGTACAGGTCTCTCTTAGTTCGGTGTCAGATTTGGTTCGTTGACTGATAAAATACTAAATTTTTTACCTACAATTTTGTGATCAGGCTTAGCTAGCTGAATAGATAAAATATAATTGGTTCCATTTGTATTTTAAGTCAACTTTGTTCCATTATAGATGAATAGATGTTAGTATTACATGTTCAGACGGGGTCAGTGAATAAACTGGTCCAAATGCTAATGCAAAATTATTCATATTGGTAAAATAAAAGCTCTACAGTTACCGTTATTTTTTCATGTTTATCTTTATTTGCACTGATGACAGAGCTATAAGCTATGTGTGCCTATGTGGAGCTCTGGCTGTCTGAAACAATATCATGAAGACTGGCCGTCAACATCGTACAGTTTTGTTTTGTTCTGTTTCCAGGATAAAAAAATTGAACAAATGATCTCCTCCTATATTTCATCTATTCTAATTCATATTAAGCCAATCACACTATTGACCATCAAACCCTATTATACACTATGTCTCATTGCGCCGTTACGATGCTGCAGCGGATGCAAACATTTGATCGTTGCTGCTCGATGCCAAGGTTCTTGTCCCTCTGGGTTTGGTGTTCGTAGTGAATATTTCATAGTTAAAACTTAAAAGTTCCGTATTATTTGGTTTTAGATATTAATATTTATAAATTACCTTGCAATTTAAGCTTACAAAAAAGTTAGTATGAGATGGGCCTCTTAATAATTTTCATTATTTATTATTTTTTGTTTTTGTCCTGGTTAATTTTTGAAATGGGATTGTCTACCTTATCTCAAGTAAAATTGGAGTTAAACAATTCCTATAATATACAACTGGTGCAATAATTCTTACACAACGACACAAGAGTTGCGCCAATCATATATTATGGGATTGTTTAATCTTATTTTTACTTGGGTTAAATTAGATAAATCCTTTTGAAAAGGATTATTTTAAATTTAATTCCATGCTTATTTGAAAAATGAATATTTTGTACATATATATTAATTTTTTTACTTGGTCTTTTATCCAGCTCATTTCTTTGAATTTTGAGAAACTTGCACGCCATATGAATTAATATTTTAAAAACAATGTGAAGTTACACGTCTCATAAACTATCTTTATATGTGATTGGTTTGGCTCATGATTCAATAGATCCTCATCCTAACCTATTATAAAAACACAAGGATCTGCGTGGTTTAAGCCTCTTGTAGTTGGGAATGTGAGGGTTGTCCTTCTGAATTTAGGTCCGCGATGAATCCGTGGCAACTTGACAAACATTAAATTTTATATATAGATGTAATCATGTAAATATTTAATGGATTGTTATAATCAACCATTAAATTCTCCCCCTCATTTTTGTTTCAGCTTCTATAATTTCCATTTGTGTGTCCCTTTAAGTTTTATTTGTTTCTTAGCTTGGACAAGTTTGAAAAACAGACATTTTACTACGTATAGTAATGGCAACACTGTCAGTGTCCCCAGATGTGCATGAAAGAGTTAAATACTCAGCACCCGGCCTCTGCACTGCATGATTCTTAATCTGTAAATCTGTCCAATGCCTTCCCACTTTGCTTCTGTTTGTTGCTATGCGGAATACGAGAAAGGGTCAACTGCCAACGCCACCACCCCATTGTTCGTTTTTTTATTACCCTCTGCTCAACAACATTAGTCAAATAACGACATATGTTAAAATTATGATATAAGAAAGTATAAAATTATTCATGTATACAAACTTGTTAGATACTAACAAGAATTACGTCTTTCCTTAAAAAAAAAAAATTAAGAAAAAACAAACAAGAATTACTTCTAGCAGAAAGGTTGATCTCTTGCAACGTTACGAACAAAGCTTCAAATTTTCGCATTTAACTTGTGATGGTGTCTCGAACAAATTGTCTTCGAAGGAGAAACTTGTGGAAACATGATTATTTGATAGAATTTTGATAATTAAGTGATTCAAATTTCGCTTTTTATTGCTTTTAGGTTTTTAAGAAAGAAAATTAAACTTTAACAAAGAATAAAATACTTTGTTTTAATTAAAGAAAATTTATCACACAAAGTAAAATAAATACGGTTTTATTCACATTTCAAGTTCAATATACAACTATATTATATTACAATCCAGTGAAAAAAACATAATGGCAACTCCAGTCTGGTCCCCATTGAATTAATGTAGCTAGATAGTAACGTTACGACACTGCTCAAGTGTAATGAAGCTTAGGGGGGTGTGATTTGAATAACACTAAAACGAGTTGTTTGAGGTTATAATTGCATGCACGAGGCTCCCGAATAATGTCACATTCTCATGCAGTGGTAAAATTACTACTTTATTGCTTACGATGACCAACGAGGGTCACCAAATCTTGCCGAGGACTGTGCATGTTCCTTCGAGGAGCCAATAGAACTTGTAACTGTAGTATATATACATGAGACCAAAATTGTAATAAATCTAATACATATACACTAGGGTCCGTACATGAATACGTGCAAACTGAATAGTGTATGATTTACATACTACAATGAAACTTGCACTATGCTTTTTAGGGTATTATTAATTACTAATATGGATTTGACGCACAGCATAATCAGCATCACATATTTGCATTGCAAAACGACAATGTTTATCTGTCAAAAAAAAAATATGTTTACTGTACAAATTATTTTGATCCAGTATTATATTATATAATGTATAAATGAAACGTATATGACTTGTTATTTCACGATATGCATCGATCCCCTTCATAGGATATGCTTTTACAAATTGTAACAGTTTACATGCTGATAAAACTTTGTCTTAGTGTTT
Source organism: Glycine max (assembly GCF_000004515.6). Classification (NCBI taxonomy): domain Eukaryota; kingdom Viridiplantae; phylum Streptophyta; class Magnoliopsida; order Fabales; family Fabaceae; genus Glycine; species Glycine max. The sequence continues at coordinate 1,371,745 of NC_016088.4, read as the reverse complement.
TACATATAAATGAAGTCATAAATTAAAATATATGTATAATATAATGAAGCCATTTTCTTTTGGGGTAGGAAATTAATTACCTCATTTTATTCGTACTTGAATTATTGCTTATTTATGGATCTTTTATTATAAGATGTAAAACCTATTTGGATAATCTTTATACTTCTAAACTATTAACTAAAAAATACATTACTCACATTGTTCACTTAAGTCTTTGTTAGGAGTTGGATCTTTAAATATATTTTTATAAAAAAATATTTATTGAAAGATATCAATATCTTAAATAGATGTCCTTACTTCGTGAGATTAATTTCTAATTTTCAACTGAGGATATCTTAAACCCAAAAAAATAATAAATTAAAAAGTACTCGTATTATATACAAGTAAATTAAAAAGTACTCATAATATATGAAATACTTACTAGTGATACGATTATATGTACGACTAACTATATATTCTCATGGTATATCACAAATTTATTTGAGAAAAGCGATATATTCAGTGATTCTCTATAAGATGTGTCGTCAGTCCAGGCCTCCAGGCTCCAGGGTTTATTAACGAACGCATGAATAAATTAAACAAAAAAAATTAATTAATTAATTATTTTCAGGACCACCAATATTTTTACGGAAGGTAAATTTTTCAAGTCAAACATTGACAATACAATTACAATGTATTCAACTCTTTATTAAGAGTTTTCTTTTCCTTTTCTTTTATTTTTTACAGGTTCAAAACCTAAACTCAAAATTTTACTTTAAGAAAATCACACATGTATTATTTAAATTAGTTATCCATTGCTAAACCAAATAATTTGTTTAATTAGGAAATATGCTATAGTTCCTTTTAAAGTAGAGCACATTATATTGTTTGAGAAATAAAAGAGAAATCAATTGCATATAAATTCGATTTGCATGTTTTAACAACCTTGCTTTTGCTGAACTAATTAAAAGGAACAGGTTAAACATAATCCCAAGAGGGTAATTTGCTTTTAATGTGTGGATGAAAAGGATAAATTTTGTTTATTTCGTTGCCGAGACCTGAACCCAGATATTTGTTTAATCCTTAATTAACACCATTATTCGCCTCTAAACGAGTTAATGTCTATAACTTGTCAATTATGCTACAGCCCTTATTGTCGAGTGCTTTTATAAAAAAAAGCAAATTGGTCTGCCATTAAAAGAAGTTAATTTTTGATTTAGATTATAACCTATATGGTCAGTATCACCGAACCTTGTTGAAAAGAAAGAAAGCTAAAAAATAAAGTATAGAAACAGCGGAAAAATGTCAAAAAGGGAAGGAAGAACTTGGCTACTAAAAATAGAAGTCACGTGAGCCAAAATTAAAGATTGGATGAGTATAGGGAATGTCTGATTAAATAAATTTCAAAGAGATGATCTAAAATAGAGTTTTGTATTTGACAAATTATAAATTTAACTTTTACTCATTTTTTTTCAAAATTGAGTAAGTACAAGTTTTTTATTAGTATCTTTTAAATTTGAAAAAAAAAATCTTACCTTAAATTGGATGTCGTTATCTTAATTCTAAAATTTTATTTAGGTTAAATTATAATTTTGGTTTAAAGATAAAATAATAAATTAATAAGACACTTATTTTGTTTAGTTAATTTTATAAATATTATTTGATGTGTATCATTAGTCAAGAGATATTAATTTTTTAATTATAAAAATTTATAAATTAAAATAAAATATTTAATATTTAAATATATTTAATAGTTAACTTTACATGTATTTATTTTTATTATAAAACTTTTTTTAATATAAATTAATAAAACATTATATATAAAAATTTGTTCTTATTTTATTATAATTTAAAAATGATATAAAATAAAAATAAAAAGATTTATATATCAAATTTTTAATTTATAAATTTTTATAATTCAAAAAAATGAATAACTTAACTAATGATAAATATAAAATAATGTTTATAAAGTAACTAAACAATGCAAATGTATTAATATTTTATCATCTTATCTTTAAATAAAAAATCATGAATTTAATTTCTACCATTGTATTTATTTTTTATTTTAAATAACTTTTTTATTATATAAGCATCATGTCAATAGTTTATATAAGTGTTATGTCATCAATACGTCACATTAAAGTTAACGTCTGATTTTAGATGATCAACTATGATAAAATGATCCAAGTTGTTTATTCTAAAAAATTAAGATCCCAAAATACTGAAAGTTGTCTATTATTAAAGGAAATATAAGATATAATTATATTTTTTTCTATTTACATTATCTTACAAAAAAAAATTAAGATCTTACAATCAAATTTCACCTCTGTAAGGTGATCCAAGAAAACAAACATCATTTTAACATATATTTTGATATTTGTATACCTCTCATTGAGCATTAGAGTGCACTATTGTTGGAGGAGGATCTTGAGGAGGTTCTTTCAAATTTGGTTAGAACATTATCTTTTTTATTTGTAATTAAATTACTATATTTTATCTCTCTCTTTAGATTGAATACCAATGAAGATATAAAATTGATCTAGTGGTAAAGGAAAAAGAAAAGGGAGGATAAGTTGCAAGTTCAAATTCCCCAGTTAATAAAAACTAACCCTAAACAATCAACTATCCATAAAAAAATGAGTATTAATATTTTTAAAATAATTTATCAACTATTAAAAATAAACCTATATCATGGTTTAAATTTAAAATATGATTTATATATTTAAAGTTAGTTATTTATTTTGAATTTTAATTATAATACAATTAATATATTTAATATTATTTTTTATTATAAATTTTAATTATTTAAAAAATATATTTATAATATACAATGCACGTATTAAAATAATAATGAAGAAATATCTAGAAAAACAGAACTAAATATCGTGAGGAATCCGATTTGTTTAGACTTTATAGATTAAAACCTGATTATATGATCTCCATTATAGTGTAAGACTTTATCGAAACTTATATTCCAAATATCTATGAGAAGAAGAAAAATTGTAATGGATAAGAGATTTACCAATTATTATAGGGAACAAAAGAAGAATTTAACAAAATAATAATAATAAATAAATAAATTATAATCTAACAAAAAAAAGTAAGCAAGCATGATGATTTTATTTAAATAATGTAATTTAATGAAGGGGGTCTTGTTTGTTTTATTATCGAAAAATAATGATGAAATATTCCCAGCACTACACGTGGAAGATGAGGACAGTAGGGACACTTGAAATGGTGGTGAGGTGAAATGTACAAAATCCGAAGGAATGAAATCTGAAGCTGTGGATAAGATAAAAATAATAATAGATCCAACATCTTTGCATCCATTCATTTATTTTGCAAAGTCAAATTTCAAATCATAGATGCTATGAATGAATCAACACAGATAACAAATAAACAACCTCTCGACCTTTCTAGCAATGAATGATGTGACAGTCTCACCATCTCACCACTGCTCTCAGTGTTCACAACTGAAACTAACATCGGTTTATCATCAAGCGCATTAGTTAGATCATCATGAAAATAATCTAAATTACTATCATATGTGTCACTCATCTTCCGGAATCAGATGGTGAACATAGTGTTTGTTTGATTTTATATAGGTTAGAGAATTGATTCTGAATTAAGAATTAATTTTTATATATTTGATTTCACATAAAAAATTTTAAAATTGGTTTTGGATCAAAATAGATTATGAGTTGAAATAATATTTTGATTAATTTTTGTATTATATAAAAAAATTTATATTAAGTTTTACTTCTAATTTAAACCTAAATTATATTACTTTGAAATCAATTTTAACTAAAATTAAGTTTGTAATCAATATTATGTGATATAGTTTATAGATAACTTTATTCCTTTTTCATGAAATATATGTTCATGAGTTTGATTTTTGGTTTTCACTCATGAAAAAAAATATATTAAAAAAGGTTAATTCCTTAAATGAATCTTAATACTTCATAAAATTAGTCATTAACTTTCCACAAGAAGGATATTTGGTTAAAAAAATAAATTATATATTTCTATTAATTTAAAAGGAATCTAATTAAAACACAATATAAAAGTTTTATATTGTAAATTATATAGATCATTAAATAATTTAAAAAATATTGACCTTAACTTTGAAATTCACGTATAAAATATTTTTTTAGTTAATTGCCATCATAAAATTTTCGACATAACAATGTATCACAATTAAATTGATTAGTAAAATAATTATTTTTACCTTTCTATCTAGTATCAAGATATGATGACATGAATAATTAAATAATAATCTATATCTTTTTATAAAATCTTTTTATTTACTAAATAAAGAAAGTGTTAAATATTTTAAGTTTTAAAAACATTAAACATGTTTACTTTTCATTTAATCCTAGTATTTTTTTTAAGAAAATATAACATTACTCATAATTCAATATGGTCTGTGTTATCCTGGCGGTGCCCGTTAATTAATGAAATACTACTATATTTTATGTATTATGAACAAATCAAATCAGAATCAAATCGAAGACAAATTATAAATATAAACCAAAATAAAAATGATAATCTTTTCGTCCAAATTTGTGCATGACAAATGAGAATATGGAACTATGTTTCCCAAATACCCTACATCCTCCAAGAAATGCCGCACCAATTATTATATAAGACGTTTATTTGAAACAACAATTTACGTAGGGCGTTCTTCAGATTATTTTACGTATTATACTGTACTAGTATCTGTTTTGTAAAATTCAATTTCATCTTTATGACATGAAAAATAGACCTCCACTAATTACAACAATATCATTAATGCATCGTAGACTCAACAACGTAGAGCATAAACTTTATTAGTGACGTCCAAATGATAATAATGGTAGATTTCATGGCTGTCTTTGACTAGTACCACAGAATCTGAAAGCAACTAATTAATACAAGACAACCACTCGCTATGCATGTCGAATATCTATGCAGTTTCCTTGTTAATTAGACTTGCAATAGGTATAACATAAGTTTTTTATTTTTTTATCATGATATTTTAATATATGTATTTCTCCTCCTCTCATATAATCTTCTTCGTCCCCTATTTGGTTTCGATAAAAATGACAACATGAGTTATATAGATCAATTTGACCAGTTCCACACCATGAAATGTAGGTTTTGAAATTTAGATTTTGAGCACTAATTAAATTTGACTTTTTTGGTTGGCTTAGAGCATTTAAACGAGAGAGTTATTTAATGGATTGTTAACAAAAAAAATATATTATTTTGATGTGACACATGTAATTTTGAGTTGTTTAAAATAAGAGGGAATTATTTATATAAACAATAATTGTTCATAAGTTTTGTAATTTTGTATCAAATATAAGAGAGAAATAGAATATTTAGAAGTTAAATAACTTGTTAATAAAAATACCCATTAAGAGAAAATTAATTGAATTGTTTAAAATTAAAGTAACATAAATTGGGTCATTTATATCAATATTATTAGAGATGTTTTTTATCTATAAGCTCTCATACGTTAAGTTTTAATTAGATTACTCAGACCTCATTTTAGACGTCTAAATTAAATTAGAACTTTTTGACTTGATTAGTTATAACATGTGACCAACATTAAGACTATGATTGAATCGGCTTAAACTCCTCAATGAAATATAAAGACTTTAACTTTAAATATTGAGCATAAGTTAAATGACTATTTTTGGTCCAATTCAATTATGGATCACTTTGGACCTAACTTGCAAATAAAAAGACTTGTATATATAAAATGAGCTTTCACGGGGAATCTTGAATTGAATTTAGGAGTAACGGTTAGAAATTCTACCTGACTTGAAACACTTGATAAAATGTTTAGTTTAGGCTTTAATTTTTAACAGATTAAATATAGACATTTTTAGTTCAATTTGAGCTTATCTCACAAAAAGCTTTGCAAATTGGGCTTTCACCAAACTAAAATTCATTTTAGAATCTTGAAAATTTGGATTTTTGTCTTAATCCATAGTGAGCTTGTGATCTAATAACTTAATCCAAATTCATAAAATAAAATGAATGATTTGAACTCTACATTTTGAATACGAATTAAATTTAAGTCTTTTTTAACTCGATTTAATCATGATCTGATTTGAGCTTAGCAGGTAAAAATTTATACAAATTAGAATTTTACTAAACTTAGACCTTATTTTAGAAACATGAACTAAATCAAGGTTTTTTGGCTTGACCTGTTATAATCCACAATATGCATCAAACCCAATTTGATGAAATGTATGATTTCACCTTTAAAATTTGTGCACAGATTAAATTTGTGTCTTTTTAGCCTAATCTAATTATGACTCAATATGAATTTAACTCGCAAAAGCCTATAAATTTTTGCTTCTGTTATACTTTCACTGATCAATATATATCATCAGAGTCTCACGTGAAAATCCCACGTCTTTTAGTAAACTTTAAAAAATTATTAGATTAACCATTTTTAAAACAAAAATAAAAAATGGAACTACAAAATATGAAAATAAAAACTAAAAACTAATTTCAATTTTAAAAAATTTAAAAACTAAAAACTACCTCAAACAAGATCTAAAAAACGAACTTTAATTTTTAAAACTTTAAAAACTTAAAACTAAAAACACTTCAGTTACCCGAATTAAGTTTAATTTAAATAGTACATCGCAAGAGTAAGAAACACTAGATATTAAACAAACAAACGCACACATTCCTCACACTGCAGGGTTTATATTAGAATCCCAGACAAATAAAAAAACTTCATTCCTATCACCTCATGGTCTACCATCTCGAAGCATAACACAAACCATCAACATATATGAAATAAAACACGTTAATACATATAGAAAGTGTTATATTATACAAACAATACTTTTCTAGCTAAAATATTTTTTATCATATTTTTTTCATCATTTTTAATAAAAAATATATTTTCTCTATTATTATTTTTTAACACATGTTACACGTATTAGGCATATAAGCAGCAATCGTGTCTCAAACATAACATTTACACTGCAATAGATAGGGTTATCTTAACAAAGTGTGTATGCAAATCAATATGGGGTCATGCGTCTTCATTTGACCTTTTGTCTTGGTGTATTAGTCTTTTTCGATTCTCTCGACTTTTCTTGTCTTAGTTGCCATAATAATGCATGAAAAGGAAACCACACACTGATTCCACTTTGCATGAATAGTTGAGTGTGTAACTGTGTAAGGCAAACATATCATCTCGTTCAGTTGTCACACTTTGTTTCTCAAATCTCACATTATCTCAAAAACCAAATCGTTTCTTCCCCGTTTGTCCTTTTGTCATTTCTCCATCGAATTGAACTTTAACTCAAGAGATCAGAACCAGAACTGAACGGATCCCTATCCATGAAAATAGTGCATTCACTCATTATTTTGCAGAGAAACATGTAAGGAGTTTTTTTTTCCTTCCCTTTTCTAATTGAGTATTGTTTGATAAGAAGCATCCATGCCCTTTAAAAAAATGTACAAAATTGAAGCTTTTTTTTTCTCCCTATTCCAAGGTGGAACTCATGGGAGATGCTAATAAATTATTTTTTTTGGGGGGGGGGGGGGGGGGGGGGGGGGGGGGGGGGGGAGCAGATATAGAAAGAAAAAAATAATATATTAAGCTTAAACAATAATAAAATATTCATAATGATTGTCACAAAAATATCACAGATTAATAATTTAGTATATATATACTACTTATAATAAAAATTTAGAATTTATTTGAGAAGGCCATTAAAAGAAAAAAAAAACAAGTATCAAATGTAAAAGTTTAATCAAAAGACCATTATATGATTCAAAATGAAATTGGGTTTGAATTTCTTCAAATAAAGAGTTAAATTCAAGTTTTGTTGATAAAAAAATTGGTTGAAATGGGATACTCAATTAAAGTCAAAATGATGGATATTTTGCACATATAAAATGGTAAAAAAAAAAAAGTTTAACTGAGTGAATTGGCCCACCCAAATATATAGTAACTATAATTTTACACTTCCTTTGTTTCTTCTTTACAAACTCCAAACCCGACACTTCATGGTAAAAATTGAGAAAAGAAATGTAAACTTTATTTTTTTAATCATGAAAGAAAGAATATAAAATTAGTGTAAAACAATAAAGTGCGAGAGGAACGTTATTTAATACACAAGAATCCACCCCACGTTGAAGGTTATATACTGGATAACGGATATATTATTTTCAAAAACTCAAAATCAATATTTTTTACCTAAATATGTGTGTGTGTGTGTGTTTTATTGAGTGCATTTTATAAGAAAAGTGACATAAAATAAAATAAAAACAATAAACGAGTTTTCTCTGCCAGTGATAGTATAAAAACATGGTGTACCTCATTTTTGTTAGCCATTCTCTAATTTTTTTTGTGATTAACTATTTTGATCGAACTTTCGAAGTCAGAAAAATTGTAAAATATTACACTTACACAAAACTGAGTATAGAAAATTTAATGTTTACAAAAATCAATAAATCTAAAAACATGATAAGGAGATGCAAGTTTTGTTGAAAAAACAAAAAACACTGTACGTACTAAAAAGAAGTTTTATTATTAGCAAAATCTCTCGTGGTTTGGTGAAGTGTTCCCCTACAAGCTCTACCTCACTCAATGCAAGTTATAAGAATTTTCATCCATAGTGCATCATTATTATTACTATTATTCTCTCTCTCTTTCACTGTGATTGTTGGCTTGTGCCTACACATACCTCTTCTCTCTTCTGCCACACATGCCTTGCCTTGCCAATATTATTGCTGCAGTCAAGTTATTTTCGTCCCACACATCGCAACAACAATGACTTGTCCTTTCCTTCCAATTTTGGTTTGTTTTCCTAGTACTCCTCCCTCTATCTCTATGTCAGCCCCATCATAATTTTTATTCATTATTATCATTTAATTGTGTGTATTAGAGGCATGGGTTGCACTTGTACCTAGTGTCCGTATTTGATTATTTTTGTTAGTGAATGAGGCAACTTTTTAAGGTAATTAGGCTTCTTTGGTTATTATTGGCAAAAGCTTTAAGTCATGTTTGTTTGTCAAAAGAGAAACCAGCAGGAAGTAAGACGCATTCAAGAATGCTACCTAGCTGAACCAAATGATAAAATGTTGATGTGATGATGAAGAAGTTATAGTTTCTTTTATATATTTCAAATTTTTTTGTCATGTTTTGTTGTTGTGAAGGAATATTGTTATTTTATTGTAGATTGTAGATGTTTTTTATTATTATTTATTCTTGGCTTATAATTTGTTGGCTACTTAGACTCTTCATTTTGCTAAAAAGTTTATTCTGTTGATTACGGTTTATGAAGGGCATTGTAGTTTTGTTAGTGGCATATTGTGATTAAAGGTTTGAAGATTCTTTCAATATATTCTGAAAGCAACCACTTAAAAAATTTTAAGATTTAGTTAATATTTATAAAACAACTATTCTTTTACAATTGTTATTTCAAAGTTAATAAAAAATATTTGGTATTTAAAGTAAATCAAACATAACACAAACTTTCTTAATTCTGCTAAAGATACGTTTTTTTTATACACAAGTAAAAGTTTAAAACTATCTCTCGCTATGAAAGTGATAAATAGTTAATGGTTATTTCAACATATTAATAATTTACTAAATATGTGACACAATAATAATAATTATTATTTTCATTAACAATTAATGTTACTTACTTTCTTCTCTAAAAAAGAGTTGTTTATTTTAGACGAACCAAATCCACTTAGCATTACATTCAAATTTCTATTACAACCAATTACTTTTGGATTGTTCCTTCATAGTATTTGATTAACAACAATGATTTTCTTTCGTTTTTGTTATTGTACCAATAAAGTAAGATTAAAAGAATTAATTTTATAAAAAATTTAATTTTTACCCAGGTAACTTACTTTTGTTTGGAAACGAATTAAATTAAACTACTGTACATAAGTTAGTGTGAACATCAGAAGATTATAGTATAAAATAAAATAAAAATTATTCTCATTGAATAGTAACTCCTATCGCTGTCCGTTGCGTCACTTTCAATTCAATTCAATTTCCTTTCACGTACTTCATTTCACCAATCACATTTTTTCTTTTAAACAGAGAAACAAAATTCCAAACAAACAAAAGATAAAGAAAAAGAAAATCGAGGTTTTGAACGAATTATCACCACCTGTAGACCAAATTCGACCTTGTTAATGATGAATAATTTGCCTTTTCTCCCTTGCAATCGCATTATGTGCATAGCTTTTTTATCTTTTGATCAAGAATATTTTCTCCGAAACATGATTATGTCTGATTTGATCGATAATTAATCATACGGAGCCATCAAAATTGACATTGATGGCTACTTAGAAATGAAGACTCAAAAATATTATGGAATTATTATCCCACAAAATTTATGGTTCTGGATTGAGCCACACTACTCATAAGTCACTTGGATCACTATTGCACGCTCTCAAGGGTCTAGTCTAATCTTCAGAGAAACGTTACTTCGCAATTGGTGCTGGGTAAAAGGACATATATATATATATATATATATAGGTGTAAGCAATCAGTACCCAGACACCGGAGAACATGAATGAATCACACATGCATGCCAACCACGGTCACCCCAAAATAAATACAGGACACTGTTTCTCAAATATATTTAACAACAAAATATAATCATTACTTTAGAGCTTATACATAAACACCTTAGATCGTTTGGGTTATAAATTAATTAAGATTTATTCGAATAATTTTTTAATATGTGCTTGTAAAAATATATATATTTTTTTACTAAAAGTTAAAATTAACTACTGGAAAAGTGGTTAAATGAGATAAATTTTATAAATTAATTCTTTTTTATTTGTTATTCTCTTTTCTTATAAGTATTTATAGATTTTTTTCCTAAATAAGACCTACGTGTTGAATAAGTAAGGATTTATTTCCTCTAATTTATATATAAAAAAATAACCAATTCTTTTAAACTAGCAGAAATCATTTAGTTTTTTTAAAATAACTTAACTGATCAATAATTTTTATTGATAAGACCATAAATTTTAATTTAAATTTAGAAATTCTTAATTAAATGATTTAAGTTATAATTATATTTAATGACATTGCTCGTAGTTCAAGTGATAATTTTCTCATCAACGAGTATAACCTATATTATTGATAAGTCAATCAATACATCTACTTGTATGAGAATGTGAAGATGTTTCATCAATGAACTTTATAATAAATTAATAATATAAACTAAAATTAATACATTTGAAAATACAACTATTTTTCTATAATTAATACAAAAAATATATTTATTTATTTATTTTATACAGAGGACGAGAAGGAGTATTGTATAAGCATACACGTATAAGTTTTATCAATGTTAAAATAGTAGGTAACAACTATTTTTATGTAAGTTATAAATTATTTATCTTTTTAGAAGGGTTAGTAACATATTTTTTAACACATTTTATTATTGATTAAAATTTAGAAAGAGAATCATTAAATATATAATTAAAATTACAACTTTTTTAATTTTTAATAAATTTAAATCAATAATAAAAAATGTGTTTGAAAGTGTATGTTAGTAATATTTTTCTTTCATAAAATAAGTTTCTTTTTATAAAAGAAATTAGATGAATTGAAATTAAGAGACTCACCAGACATGATATTAAGGCTCAATGAAACACCTAAAAATAATTCACCAATAAAGTTTCACATAAAAAAATATGTATTTTCATAAGTATGAATTTATTTATTTTATCTATTGGACTGATCTTTGTTGATTATTAAAATGGGTTTAAAGCAACTTATAAATGCTTCATAAATTCTTTAAAACACATTCGTTAACATTTACTCTTAAATTAAGTTTTAAAAACTTAAAAATAAATTCTTCCATAATTAATACTAGTAAAAAGTCATTTAGATCCTCAACTCCTTGCAAGAATCAAATAACATCAACATTTATATTTCCGTTGGTGTAAGACTGATGTGTGTGAGAGACCAGTAGCATTCTGCTGGAGGTTGGTATAAATGTTTGTTTTGAATAGAGAGAAGAAAGAAAGTATCATTTTCCAATAAAAAAAATGTCAGTTAGCAGAAATCCAATATGAGGTGCTGCTCTGCATAGCTGACAACTATGAAGTCATGCACATAAATTTAAACTGAGTTTTGAAAATTAAGTCCTCTGTCCTTTCTTTCTCTTTCACTCTGTGTTGCCACCACTACACTCCACATCTCACAGTACACACTCTACTCATCCATAGACAATAGTTCCTTGCCATCCCCATCCATATTACTAGTTAGTAAGTAAGTAACTCACTCCCTCTCCCTCTTTCTCTTTCTCTCTCTAGTGGGCCAAAACTTCCATTTTTATCATTCTCTGCACTCTCCAAAAACCTTCTTCACAGAACAACAAGTACTCTTCAAAGGGGTGCCCCAGATGCGGTCACAGTCTCTGTAACCCATCAAATGAGTTTGAGCTTCTCCATCTCTTGTTGGGGGGTGAATGGGGTGCATGGTGTCTCAGCTAGCCGCGAAATTCGCCTTCTTTCCGCCGTCTCCGCCGACGTACCAGCTCAAGAAGAGCGGCGAGGACGGCAAGCTCACGGTGGTCTCCGCGGCGGCTCCGATTCCCCACGCCGATGACACCTCCCTGGACGTTCTCCTCGTCGACACGAAGCATGGGAACAAGATTGTGGCGTTTTATCTCAGAAACCCCTACGCGCGGCTCACTCTTCTCTATTCTCATGGCAATGCCGCTGACTTGGGTCAACTCTATGATCTCTTCGTGCAACTCAAGGTCAATCTTAGAGTTAATCTCATGGGGTTAGTGGTTTTCTGAATAATCATGCTTAAGCTTAACCTCCTCCTCTTTCATCATCTTCTTCTTCTTCTTTTTTGTTGTTTTTGTCTTTGTCTGGTCTTATTTTACTTCATTAAACCTCTCGAACTTCAAAGACCGCACGTTATCACTGACCCTTCTTTTGTAATTATCTCCGTGTTTTTAATTTTTAATTTTACCCTCTTTCTCTCTCTTGTTTTCACTTTCTCTTTCTTCCACTAATGTTTTTATTTATTTTTATTTTTACCCTTATTTTAATAGGTTTGTTTAGTGTAGATCTGAGATCAAGTAAATCAATCTATTCATGGTTTGGTTTGGTTTGGTTTGGATTTTGATGAGTTGTTGTCGTGCGTGTTTTTTAGATCTGGTGGTGAATGAGTTTGTGTATAAGAGATGGCATGCCAATGAATGTCAATGCCTTTTTCCTACAATATCTTTTCAATCAATGTGGAAAGTGAATGGAGTTGGAGTTTTGGGGCACCTGAATGTGGCTTCTCTAAACAAACAAACAAACAAAAATTGGAAAAAGTAAAAGTTAAAGGGAAAAAAAAAGAAAAGTGGCTTGTATTTTTGGCTTGCTTCTTCTTGGTAGTCCGTAGCAATCTTTTGCTGATCTCTCTTTGTCTTTTTCGTTTCATTTTCTTTCTCCCTCTGTATAAAGTATCCCAGTTTTTACCTATATACTTGGATGGCGACGTAGCCTTGGCGTTTTTCTTGGTGTTTAGTGGGGTTGGAGCATGCCAATGTTTTACTCCTTTTTTTACGCCTCACCACTTCCAACATTGTTACCCTTTTGTTTCAAAATTAAATTATAAAATAGGAAAAAACATAATAATAATAATAATAATAATAATAAGGGCTTTCTTTATTTGTTGTACTTTTAAAATGCTGTCATCTTCATGGATATATGACTGATTAGTGGCTATTGGCGCTTGAACGGTTGTGTATAGATCGATTTAGTTTACCAATTGACTTCACCATTTGACCCAATTTAGTGCATTAAGGGACTTGAAGTTGATTGAATCAAATTTGGAAAGTATTGCGCTTTCCAGACTAAAGTTGAAAATTGATGTTTTTATGCAATTTTTTGTTTGCAGATATGACTACTCTGGATATGGAGCATCTACTGGCAAGGTAGGCCATTCTTTGGCAAATGCAACATTATATGTTCTGTTATATTGAATGGACCACACACACCAACACACACATAAGCACAATTCTGTTTTGCTGAATTTAAAGGGTAGTCCTTAAGCAGGGTACTTTTTATTCTTTGATCTACAATGCACCTTACAATTTCATTTTGTTTAATTGTTTCTTTTTTTTTATTATTATTGTTATTATTATTATTTTGTCTTGTGTTTGAAGTAAATGTCAATAAGAGCTTGATAGTGATTCTGATGCACACGATACCTGTTGGGGGCATTTTTGTTCACCACATTAGTATGCTCCTCCTTGAGCAGAAGCTTCCTCAATTACAAATGGGTTAACATGGCTATACAAACATGTGCCCAGACCAAAAGCCCACACTTACCACTCTCTCAAAATACATAATATTTAGTAGCCAAACCATCAGATCTAATATGGAGTCAGGGGAGACCTGCACCAATGGACTTAAGAACCAGATCACAAAGTGAACATGAGATTACATCTTCACCCAAAACATTAAGGAATTAGGTGGATGGGAATTTGTTCTCTTTATATTATATTTATCAAACTCATTCTTAACCAAAGTGGGACTTCAACTCACTTGAATTTCCAACAACACCTTAGAGGAGTATTTACCATTTATAGTAAGCCAATTTTGAAAGTTACTAGTTAAGTTTCTGATAATAGTAATTGTGAATTGTTAATAATGATGTCTTAAGTAAGAACTAGTAGACTGACAGATTTTATGGTACTCTGATATATACTTGGATGAGCAATGTGTACATCTACATTGATGTCATTATTTCATTTTCTTAACTTTTGTAATGGAAACGACAGAGGCATATTTCCCTGTTGACTTTTTTGTTCCAATTTTTGCAATGAAATCTGTCTAGTTAGAAATAAATGGTCTTTTTATTTATAAGAGATTCTATGCATGTTATTGATATGTAATTCCAATACTTTAAAATCATACAGCCTAGTGAATCCAGCACATATGCTGACATAGAGGCAATATATGAATGCCTTGAAACTGAGTATGGAGTTAGCCAAGAAGATGTAATCTTGTATGGGCAATCAGTTGGAAGTGGACCAACACTGCACTTGGCTGCTAAATTGCCAAGGTTGAGAGGTGTGGTTCTTCACAGTGGCATTCTTTCTGGTCTTCGAGTGCTCTGCCATGTGAAGTTCACATTTTGCTTTGACATTTATAAGGTAATATATTGAAGGCTATTGACTAATGAGAAACATGCAGCTTACACTCGAGTACAAGGACAGAGAATACTAAATAATATATTAATATATAGGCAATCTGATATAATGTACTTATAAAAATTGAAGCATGTAGGAAAAATGATGAGTATGCAATTTTTTAAATGTACAGTGGTTCTTTTTTATGTTGACCAAAATATGAAATCAACTAAAACAATAATGCTAAACTATTTAATCTACTTGAATTTAACCTCTTCATGGAATCTTTAGCAAGATTGAAGAAGACTCACTTTTTAAGATGTCATTATTTGGATTAACTAATATTCTGTTTCATTTGGTCTAATTGTAATTTTTTATTTCAACTCATGCAGAACATCAACAAAATAAAGAAGGTCAAGTGCCCTGTACTTGTAATACATGTAAGTATATGATGTACTGAAATCATGCTGCTTCTCTTCTCTGTATTTGTTTCTGTTAACACTTAAAGCAAGTATATGGACAAAGCAAATTACCCATCATACTAAAGTTCTTTCCCTTTATAGGTAGCTAATATTATAGTCCAGTATGTTATGGGAAAGAAAATAAAGAAGGTCTGGGAATCGGGGAAATTCTTCACTAGCGATATTATTCTCTAATTAACATAGTGTATGGTTGAAGTAAACTTGGAATGTGACTATTGTCTATTCTCGAAAAGAAAATCATTTGAAATGCTTATGCCTCAAACATGAACGACTAGCAACTTCATAGTGAGAGAGATTTTCTTAATACTTAACCCAGATTCATGTTTGATTAAATTTTGCTTTAGTTCTACTTACTGCCAATTGAATGTTTTGTTAAACAAATTGTATCAAATTTCATCATAGGCTATCATCTTCTGCAATTAAACTGATTTGAAGATAATTTTCCCCTTTTGTTCTAGATTATATGTGCCTGGCTTTATTTAATTAGTTTGAACTTTATTTTTGCTTGTATTGAAAATAAGCATTCCGAAATTAGATGAAGAATGTCGATGTAGGCCAATAATTTTTGTAATCCTACACAATTTGTAATCCTTATATGCCGTTGAATAGTGATCTTGTTTCCTTTATGTCTGTTAATTAACTGTTTAGAACTAAAAGTTGAACTTTAATTGCATATCGGGATTACAAATTGTGTAGGTGTTATGGCAAACCCTTTTTTCTTAAATTTTCCCATGCATGATGCATCTAATTTGTTGTATTAAAATTTCCTGGAAATAAAGTATTATGATTGATCTGCTAAATTGTTTCACAGGGTACAGAAGATGATGTTGTCAATTGGTTACATGGTAATGGACTTTGGAAGATGGCAAGGGAGTCATATGACCCCTTGTGGATCAAAGGAGGTGGTCACTGCAACTTAGAGCTTTACCCCGATTACATCCGCCATCTTTGCAAATTTATCCAAGAAATGGAGAGCATGACAACTGAGAAGCGCCTCAAAAAGATTCGGCAAAGTGCAAACCAATCAAAGTCAAACACTGGTTGCACCTGTAGTAGATGCTGTAGAGTGAAGTGTTGTAGAGTTAAATGTCCTGAATGCTCTAATTGCTGTTGCTGCATGAATGTTTCCTGGTCTATCAACTGTCCTGAATGCTGTTGGAGACCTAGCTGCAAGTGTTGTTGCTTCCCCAAGTTCCGTAGTTGTTTCGGATCAATCTGCTGCACAAAATGGTCGTGGCCTAGCTGTTGTGCAACAAAATGTTCATTGTCATTGCCTAGCTGCTGCTGCTGCTACCCTAAGCGTGCAAGACCAAATTGCTGCATGAGTTGTTTCTGCTGGCAATGTTGTGTAGGAAAACACAGTGATGGCACAAATGGAAAACAGAATGGCTAATGGTGGTTAAAACATGCTTGTATAGAATGGTCAAGTCTTGCTAACACACCCTTCAATATTGTGCAGTGGTGTTACAAAGAGGAAGAGGATGACAATTGTAGGAAAGTGATATGATCCAGTGTCCTCTATTATTTTTGGGTTTATTTGGAGTTATTACTTAAGTTCTATTGGAATTTTTTACTCATAAAACATTGGTGTTTTAATTAATTTTTCAGGCAGTGGATGAATGACATCATTGTATCCTTCTCATTCTGTAGCCTTTTAAAGTTTTGCAGTGTACTTGTCTTAGTGCATGTTTGTTTCTCCATTACAAAATTGCTTTTGAGGCAAAAGTCATTTTGCCAAGAGATCAAGAGTCTTACTTTTGCATTCGTTTTACGTCTATATTTTGGATTTCTGTTGGAACGTACACCAAAACATTTTCAACTACAAATTAAACATTGTACTTTGGATCTTGTAATAATAGACAACAACCTTGAATAGTCTTTTCAGTGATGTCACCTTACCATGCGTATCTAGTAGCGAAAATGGAGTTAATGGAGTTGCAGGAATTGGGTAAGCTGATAATTACGAGCATTTTCATGTCTCAGGGTGAATGCTGAATGTTACTATCTTGGTTGGAAAGAAAGGCAACAAAAATCATTGATTTTCTTTAATTTTTAATTTTTGTGTGAATCATATGTTTGAAATAACGGACAGAATTTTCAAAATTCTAATCAACTATGGTCTAGGAGTCCTGCGTCCTTTTTATTAGTATGGAATTATTTTTGAAAAATAGTTTTGAAAACAATAAAAAGTGAGAAGTGGATAAACTCCTTTGGGTTGTAATTTTCTCTTTGAGGAGCGCTAGGATCATAATTTCTAACATATTTTTTTATGACTCTTTATTAATTAAAATGTATTGAAAATTATAAAATTATAAAATTAAACGAGACATGAAATTCATCAGACAAGTTTACGTTAGGATCTAGTTCTTTCCAAGTGAGAAATAAATCAGATTAGTGGTATTAACTGGTATTTAGTTTAACAAAAGTTTTTTTTAAAAAAAATTGGGACTAAAAAATTTTATAAATTTAGAAGACTAAAAATAAAAATGACTGAAATTTGAGGGTCCAAAAATACATCTAAGTTCTTATTGAATAAAATATTATCTCACCACTAATACACTTGTATAATATAAAAAATCATACAAGATGTTTAGATATTCAAAGTTTTTTTTTGGGAGGGGTAGAGATCAACGTATTTTTTGCTGGAAGTAATCTGTTCCTGCTAGATAGATAGGAAGGACTTCTGTGGGCAGGAAAAACCTCCCCAGTATTTAACATAGTTAGATCCTAGATTCAAACTCAAAACCAATTATTAGGAATCCTTAACTCAAATGAATCATTTAAGATACTTAGTTATAAGATTCCTTTATGGAGTCATGTTGAGTAGAAAACGGTCTCCTTTAGTTTATGGTAATGAGCCTTGGTTGAACTAAAGTATGAGAGTTCTTAATGTGATATCCGTTATTCACTCTTATTGAATTGAAAGCTTTCTCCTTTGGTTGTTATGTAATATGTTAATGAATTTTGCTTGAACAGAAGTATGAAATTTTTTCATATTATATTATCTTTGACAAGAAATATCAATTTCAATACCTATGGTTTTCTTAAAAATAATAATAATAAAAAAAAGCATGTCGGTTCAGTCGGTTGATCAAAACTGACGTTAGGGTGAGACGATTGTTACGAAATATTAATTTTGGTGTTATTCTTGTCGATTTTTGGTGTTAGGAAAATTATTTGATCGATCAAAATAGACACTAAAATTAATATTTAGTGTATCATGTTGAGTAGTACCGTGGACAAACATATGAACCAATCTTTTAAGTAAAGGAACGTGTTACGAGTAAACTTGAACCAATCTTCAAGAGATTCATTTGTTTATACCTGTAAAATTTAACTGCCAGAGAGAGATTGCTGAACTGTGTTGCCTTCCTTCACTTGAAATTGCTTCAAATTTATCCACATGACTACTATTTCTTCGGATCTATATGAATGATCTTGTGCATTAACAATATGCATTCTTGGGAGTAATGATGGACATCTAAAGGGGGCTGGACAGTTATGGGCCAACCCCTGGCCCATTACTTCGAAGTGAGCAATTCTTCTAAGTTAGGGATGACAAGGTATTTTGTATTGGGTCAGTCAGGGTTAATTTTAGACTGTTGCATATAGTACTCTTTCTGAAATATCTTTTTGACCTTTTGGATTGGTTATTCTGGAAATCAAAAAGGAAGTGCATTCCGAAATGTAAAATTACATTTTGGGTTGGTCATTCAGGAAGGCAAAAGGGAGTGCAAGAAGCAACTGGGAAGTGCATGAAGCAATAACCTTAATTTTATTATGAGTTACGAATTTTAGGATGACCCACTTCATATTCTGTTATTTGTAAAACAATTTGTATAAAAAAGAGAGAGAAAACGAGAGGAAAGAGAAATATGAGATATAATCATATAATTGATGATGTTGTAGAGATAATTAGAGAAAAGAATAGTGTTGTAAAAATTGTTGTATGAGTTGATGCATGTATAACAGAACTTTTCTTTTAAATATCGGACGCAATGTTATGCAGCATTATTATTAAAATTGACTTAGGTGCTCTCTATTTGAATACGGAATTACAACTTGTAGCTTGTTTATGTACATTTGCAAATGTAGTTTGGTGATAGCGAAACTCTTTTCTTTTGGAAAAATTGCATTAGGCTGTGTTTTTCTTGGTTTTGCTTGCAGTACACAAAATGTCGTCCTAACATGATAAATTAAAAGGAGATATCTGCATCAAATTCCTTCTCTCTTTTTTTTTCTCATTATTAAAATGGTAATGCATAACATGCATAAATGACAATCAAATGCCACGATTGTCCACATTGGTGTGATTGCTTTGTCTTTTCTTCTTCTTCTTTTTTTGTTCACAAAATGTTATACTGTTGGTGTTGTTCAAAGGAAGCAAAGGGTCCAAGGGACACGTCATGTTCTAGGGCATGCAAAACCGTGGTAGCCTTTAACATTTTTGGTCCAAAGAAATAATAAAACAATGGACCAATATATGTATTGGCTTGGCTCATAAGGGAGGAGATTTAAAAGTTTTATTTTTATCTATCATAATATTGATGCGGACTACCAATACTAATCAGGAAACAATCTCTCCTTCCAACGTTTTTTTCTAATTTAAAAGAGTATTGAGCTAAGTTTTAGTGTTAGACATTGGTATTCAAAAGTCCCATTAAAATCAAAAGGACACAAAATTTGCAAGTTTATCAATATTTATATTACTAGAATAATATTTACATTTCTATAAAGAAAAGAATAAATACTCCCACTATAATAAAAATATGACATAAAAGTAAATTAGTATTTAAATTATTTAGGCAAATAAATATTAATTGTAAAATTATTTCTTTTACGTGTATTATGCATTTAATTTTAGCATTGTGCTCTAATGTTCTATAGTTTTTTTTGTTACTTTGTCATAATCCTTTATAAATTGTAGTTTTTCATTTGGACAATAATTCGTTCAAAATATTATTATTTTTACCATGAGTATTTTCATATGTGAATCATTATTTCAAAATTGAAATGGCAATTGATTCACGCATAAATATTATTTTTTTTACTGCAATATGCATGTTATTAACACTAAAAATATTTCATTTATAAAAAGTACTACATAATTTATTAATAAATTAAACCACGAAAATCAAAGCCATTTTATTTTTTAATATATAAAATTTATTACTTTTATATTTTAAAATTATTCTAGTACATTCCACAAATTACCATGCAAGTATCTACTATGACAGTTGTTTTTAAACTTGTGTGCCATGCATAGATCTAATACGTTCAATGTTACCTACACGCCACGAATTCACTCTACGGTTTGAGCAAAGATAAACAGAAAGAAACGAAGAATATGCTTATTTTGGTCCAATCCCCGAAGGATGATGATACCCAAACGCAAATTGTTTCAACGCATCCGTGATAAAAGCCTAATTGACTTATTTCTCATGAAAATAAGTTTAAATATACTTTTGGTAATGGAAGTTAGTGTTTTTTTTATTTATTCCTTGAAAGTTTATTTTTTTAATTTTAATTTCTGTAAGTTGTTATGTTTATAATTTTGATCAAGATATTTTATTCGTTTTTAATTCTTTTAAATTTTTATTTTTCTTAAATTTTGATTTCTTAATCACAAACTTATAAGATTATAAATAAAAATATTGGATTAAAATTGAAAAAAATATAAATTTATAGGGATTAAAAATGAAAAAAAAATTATAGGAATCAAAATTAAAAAATAAACTCACATTAATTAAAAATGAGAAAAAAAATCTAACTTGGCCAAAATAATATTTAAGGCTTAAAAGTAAAATCCATTTATACAATGGGCATGACAAATGCAACAAATAGTTAACTATTGGATTGGTTTTGACTTTTCTTTTGACTTGGGACATGTATGGAGGGTGGTGGTTCAAATCATGATGGATCTACTGAGTACTGCTAGTGGGCCTTAGACATTTAAGCAATCAAAATTACAATAAAGTAGTAATTAGAATGTTTTCATGTCCATTTGTTCCTGGTTTCGTTTGGTCACATATTTCATCATACAAACAAAGGAGATCAGCACACGGACACACGATGATACTCAATCAGAAATAAAATTTATTGGGGAAAGTATTGAAGTAATTATTGGTGAATATATGAGAATAAAAACATCACCACTCACATATCAGTCTAGTTTGTAATATAACCTACACTGGTTGAGCATGTGCCACGTACACCTTGACAAGAACATTTTTCTACTCTTATCCACCCCGAAATCCATATTTTCATACGAAACTAATGATTAATAAGACAATCTTCAGTCATTATTGCAACACAAGAGATAATAGGATATGTAATGATGGTGAACAAAGTTTCTTCCTTTTGGGTTATATAGGGAATCTGGGAGCCTCTCGTTTCACACTGACAACTGACAAGAGGAAACAAATTAAATAGTTCCTCTCCTCCCACATTGTTGCCCAAAAAATAAAAATAGAAGCATACAAATAATGCAGAGAAAAAATATAAATGGTGAAAAATTGAAGGAAAAAAGTGAGATATCCAAATACAGAAGCTAGAGGGGAGCATGAGACTGGAGAGAGTACGAGCGAGAGAATATTCAAATCCCTATCCCTTTAAATTATAAAAGGAGCACAATCACACAGTAGTTAGTGACAGTACAACTACACAGATGTTTATATATATATATATATATATATATATATATATATATATATATATATATATATATATATATATATATATATATATATATATAAACAGTGAATTACACAAGAGTAACAGCTATAAAAAATGTAAAACCTATAATCTACACTTACATAAAATCTATACAAATACAGCCATTATTTTTACATGCACAGCAGTACAAGTATTAGCATTTAATACAACTTTCTGTAAAAAAAAAAAAAACACATTTTATACAACATGAGTCCACTACGTTTTTTTTTAATAGAAACAAATTGGACCTCACATCTTTGAAAATTTTAAAAAAATAGGCGAGTCAGTTATTTATATACATTTCTCTTTTAGAATTTAAGAACTTTTTATTAATAGAATTTTTCTAAATCTACTCATTTAAATCTTGAAATTTTTTAAAAAAAATTCTAAATATTGTCAATGTAGAAAATTTTATAATATAAAAAAACTGTACTGCAAACTAATAAAAAAAATCATCACTCATCAGTAGTATAATTTTAGATCACAAAAATGAATTAAACCCGTATTATAAATATTTGCAATGCAATGTGTTGTTTGATTAAGGAAAAAAATAGGGAAGGAGGGAATTGGGGGAGTTTGGTACTGTACTGATTAGGGCTTTTTCAATTTCCAGCAACAGTCACGGCGAGGCAGCGGCAGCCTTTCACGGTTCTCATGTGAAAAGGAGTTGAGGTGGGGCCCACGCGGATATACAGGAAGAAAAAGGGACCCACATAATGCGGGGCCACCAACCTAACGTTGGATTCACACTTTGCGGCTTTCACATGCTACGCGGGAATATTGTTCATGCGGACATTCATTCCTATGTAACATTAATTACGTGTAAAGTAAATGTTACGCCATCAAATGTGTTATGTGGTTATGTGGTTTTGTATGTTTTTACAAATTATATTTTTGTTTTTTTTTTAAACTAGTTAGTAACTCCGAATTATTTTTTTAAGACTGTTAGAGCTATTCGCAAGTTGGTTAGAGATAACTAAAAAAAGAAAACCGAAATCCTCAAAACTTTCTACGTAATCCTTGTTATTCTAACATGGGTGAAACAAAGAGAACTTTAGGAGATTTCATGAATAGGAACCAAAACTTAGTTTGCTTATAGAATAGGACTGCCCATAGCTGCAAACAACTTTGAGAATAAGTGTTCTCTTCTAAGAGTTATCTCCCAAAATTAATTTGGGAAAAAAGACCTAAAAGATCCAAATGTCTCTCATCTTGTATGTGCATTTCTTACAATGAGAATGAATATTTATATGGCGCTTGAAATGCTTTAAAGAGCTCCTTAGAAAAGTGTCCATACTAGTATACCATAATTTCAATGACTTAGAGTGATTAAAATTATTCTTTAATAATGGGCTCAAGGCTTTTTAGACACAATTAATGCTAGATGTATTCACTAAATTATATAACAATTGATGAAGTCAGCGAACGGAAACTAATGGAAGAAGTGGACCATCTAAAAAAGGATTAATTTATATATACCTTTGAAGCATAAGGTGTTTTGCTTAAAATAAGTTGATTCGGGATAAGCCAAAAACATTAACTAAACATCTGATGAACCTCATGCAAGAAAAAGCTATTGAAGCCCAAGTTCAGTCATTAAGAATTACTTATTTTTTCTGGCTAAAAAAAATTAAGAATGACTTATATGGTGGTGAACATGAAAATGGTCATTTGTGAGGTCTCCTAAATCACAAGCAATAATATAATTAAACTAAAAAATTTTCCTCTAAAATATAAAATTGATGAATTTTTTTAGACACACGACTTGCACTAGTAGACTCTAATAATAATAATATTATTACTAGAATCAATATGAGTACAAATCGCGTGTGTTGGTAAAAAATTCCATCAATTCTAGTAGTATATTTTTTAGGGGACTTTTTTTTTTTTGAAGACTTCACACATAAACTCAACTACTAAAAATATAATTAAACTAAAACAGAATGCAAAAATGACACAATAGGATTTACAATTTTCTGATAAGTCAATGACGATATTTTAAATAGGGATGAATTTAGGGGGACGGGCAAGCAGGGGCCCTTGCCACCGACTCACCCCCTCAAGACTCTTTATGTATATGTATGAGAAAAATGAAAAAGAAATTAAAAAATATATATATCTATAGAAAGAAATGAATAAGAAAATAAGATATTGCATTAATGTTTGTTTAATTTTCTCCTAATAGTAGATTTTATTTCTAGTTTTATGCAAATTAAAAATAAATAATAAATATTTTTTTTATAAAATCCATTGTTTATTAGAAATTAAATATATAAATTATTGTGAAAAAGAAAATTTCAACCTCTTTTAATGCATTTCTGGATCCGTCACTAATTTTAAGAAGAAGAAAAAACGTTATCTATTTGAGCATTTTCATATGAGGGGTATGAAGGTTGGGCTATATACATTTGGCTGGATTTGGTGCATCAGCGGCAGTGCTTATAGAGCACTTAATTCTATTTATTATTTGACTACTTATTTGCTGAAATGGTTCACTTGCAGCTATTCATAGCAAATTTGCCTCATTTAATTTCCATTCAAAATCAAAAAATATAATCCAAAACCTTATCTAATCGAACATTAATATTCTATTAGGGTTATGAAGGTTGGCCTTTGCTAGGCTATACATTTGGTTCGATTTGGTGCATCAGCGGCAGTGGCGCGTGCTTGCAGAGTTTAATCTTCATGCTAAATATCTTTATATTATTAATTAATTATAAATAATTTTAAATATGTATTTTTTAAAAAATTATTATAAAATTTAATAATTTTTTTACATAATAATTTATGATTAGATATCGATCTACTTCTTCTAATATTATATACAAGTAAAAAAAAACTCATGTACTGTATAATAGTCTAAACTAAATTATAAGGGAGTATTTATTTCATGAAATTATCATGCATTTTTAAAAATCACATCCTTAAGAATATTTTAGCTAAAAAATGTTATTCCTTGACACATATAAAAATGTAAATGTGTTTAGTTAACTTTTAACATTCCTAGAAATATTTTGAAGTTTTAAAATAAAAAAACAAAAAAAAAACAAAAAATAAAAGTAAAAATTATTCCCATGCTAATTGAAGTTAGTAAATAATAATTCTCACACTTTTCTCCCCAATTAACATATGTAGACACCGAGAACAAAAAAATACCCAAAAATATTTTCTAATAACCGAACAAGCTCTCTTAAACAATTTTTAACTAGTTTCTTCATTTAATAAAATCATTTCCAAAGCATCCTTATTTAATTCAAACCTTATTTATAATGACTTCTTTGTAAATTGTAATATTAACCACATGACCTTCAAAGTAGAGAAAAAACATTTTCATTTAAAGCAAGTTTTCATTTAAAACATTAGCGTGAAGAGGATTTTTTTTTTAAAAAAACTTTGGTGAGAGCGTGAGGATTGTTTAGGAAATGAATTTCATTTTTTCAAATGAGATTGAGGAAATTAAATAAAGTTAACCGACATTTTTGACTAGTGTGAATTAATATTTTTTTATATTCGAGGCTAAAGTAATAAATTTTTTATTGATAAATATATTTTAATTAAATTCAAAATTAAATAACATTTTTATTTATAAATATATCCTATATAAACGTGGTATAAATAATAATTGGTCTTATAAGTACTCACGGGAGAGAGAGAAGATAAGAGTGTAAGATGAATTCAACTTTCATATAAATCAAAATTAATTATAAAAATTTTCTCACCAACTTTACAAAAACTAACAAGTGATTTTAAATTATGCATAAAATTCAAAATTCATTTTATCTTATATATATATATATATATATATATATATATATATATATATTCAAATTATTTAGATAAAAAATTAAAAAAACCATATATTGTCAATATTACATTCAAGAAAATTAAAATACATCTTGCTAATCAGGGTTAAAGAAATAATAAAGAAAAGATTTTATTGAAAATTATATAAGACTGCGTTTAAAAATCATAAAAGAATGTATATTCACGCGTCTTAATAATTTTTTTTCTTTTTTTAATTCATTTAATCGGTATCCTAATACTTGTTATTCAAAATAATCATTGATATGTTTTTTAAGCATAGTAAAAGTGAAAAGTTTATGAAACATGCCTTATTAAAAAAGCATGGTAAAATTGGAAATTAATTAGAATGCAGTAGAGGAAGAACACATAAAGTTGGCCCCACTAGAACAATTCTCCTTGCCGCGTACAAACCGCTTGAAGTAAAACCAAAATCCATCTCCGTATCAATCAGACACTTCGTACTTCCCGAAAGAACCTTCCCGCAGTAATAAAAACGAATAGAATCACGCATATCTAATTATTATCTATTTACACGCATTTCAAATTTGCTACTACTATTTGTTTTGTGTTCTCAGTTACCAAGATCATTGGCACATTGTTGGAACATAATACTATATAGGAAATTCATCCCTGTTTCTCTCTCTCTCTCTCTCTCTCTCTCTATACACATCCTTTTCCCAGGTTCTTTTTCACGCCGTAAAAGCTGTCGTCAGTTTGGTGCTTTTACCAAAACACACAGCCTTTACTCGTTTCCTTACCAAACTCCCCAATACCATTCAAAATGCTTGCAGAAGTTGAAGCAGCGTTTAAGGTTGCCGGGCCGGCATTGATTTTGTAAGTGTGATTTTTGAACGAGGATTTGATATGTTCTGTTCTGTTTTGTTCTGTCTTTGTGGGTTGGAATTATTATTAACGGGTATTGGTTTCGTGTCCCTTTTGTTTAGTGGGTTTTGAAAAATCCTTATCTGTGTTGGACTCAGTCCAGTTTGAGAGAGAAAGAGAGAACTTGACACTTGACAGCGTCAGACACGCGCCTAATTGGTTGTTGTCCTTTGAGCTGGTAAGACTATTTTAAAGCAAACTTTCTTAATTCTTTCCCATTGGAATTCTTTATAGTAATTGATGTACTCCGTCTTGCTACTTGACAAACAGAGCGAGCGTTGAGTGTGTCTTTATTTTCAATTTTCCGTGTTTGAATTGCTGTCGCTTTTGAACAATTCTAAAAGTTTCATCTTTTATATATAATGAAGTAGTGGGTGGTGGTGGTGTTGAATTGCAGGTTTCTGCAGTGTGGTGTGGTTCATTGCATTGCCATGGCTTCTAAATTCAAGAGTGTGTCCTCCATTCGGAAGATCACGCATCTGAGCGGTGATATGGATCAGGAGGATGCGAATGGGGGAAGGGCTAGTCTTGATAACTACTCAGTTCACATTCCTCCAACGCCTGATAACCAGCCTATGGAGATTTCGCTGGAGAGGTCGAATTCTCGGAGAGTGGAGGACCAATACGCTTCTAGTTCTTTGTTCACCGGTGGCTTTAATCAGCTCACACGCGCTCATTTGAAGGACAAAGTGACTGAGTCAGAATCCAGCCACCCCCAGATGGCTGGTGCAAAAGGGTCCTCTTGTGCAGTGCCTGGGTGTGATGGAAGTCTCATGACTAATGAGAGAGGGTTGGATGTGGTTCCTTGTGAGTGTAATTACAAGATTTGTAGGGATTGTTATATGGATGCTTTGAGGGCTGGTGAGGGGATTTGCCCTGGTTGTAAGGACCCTTACAAGGAGCCTGAGGTTCAAGGAGGTGTGGCCAACTCACAGGCACTGCCTTTGCCTCCGCCTCCTGGTGCTAATAAGATGGACAAGAGTTTGTCGTTCTTGAGGAGCAAGAATAATGAATTTGATCATGCTAAGTGGTTGTTTGAAACCAAGGGGAGCTATGGATATGGGAATGCTATGTGGCCTAATAAAGAAGAAGAAGTTGATGCCAGTTCTGGTTCTGGCTCTGATTGGATGGGGGGTGACCCTAATGTGTTCAAGGAAAAGCAGTGGAGGCCCTTGACCCGGAAATTGAGTATTTCTGCTGCAATTCTCAGTCCTTATCGGTATGAGACTCTCTTCCTCAAGATTTCTGTTTTCCTGAATTTTTTGCAATGCATGGGTGAGATTGAATTTTAAGATTTCTGTCTATGCAATAATTTGTTCTATATTATTCCATGTTATTGATGATATCATGATAACTTTAACTCAAGTTGGTATCTCCATTATATGACATTCAATTTGAATCAGTTTTCTTTGCAAATGAATGTCCCCCTTCCCCCCTTTTTGAGGAATTGGTTTATTTCGTAAACAACTACTTCATATAAAATGGGAGAAAATTATTATGTTATAGAAAATGTGCTTGTATGCCGATTCATAATTTTGACTTTTTTCTTGTTATCGTTATCATTAATGTTATTTGTCTAGCTTCTGGAATTGATCACTGTGTGAAATATGGTCTAGTACTCTCGTCTAGCGTGGCAGTAGCAGTATTTGAATCAACATATTAATTTGTAATCTTGTTGTTTTGACTTTCAGGCTCATGATATTAGTTCGGCTAGTGGTTCTAGTTTTCTTCCTAAAGTGGAGGGTCGAAAACCCCAATGAGGATGCAATCTGGCTGTGGGGCATGTCTGTGGTTTGTGAAATCTGGTTTGCCTTCTCCTGGCTGCTTGACCAGCTTCCTAAGCTCTTCCCCGTAAACCGTGTTGCCGATCTTGATGTTTTGAAAGAAAAGTTTGAAACTCCTAATCCCACCAATCCTACTGGGAAATCTGATCTTCCAGGAATAGATATGTTTGTCTCAACTGCTGATCCAGAAAAAGAACCACCACTTGTTACTGCAAATACCATTCTCTCTATTCTAGCTACTGATTATCCTGTTGAGAAACTCTCATGTTATGTCTCTGACGATGGAGGAGCACTTTTAACTTTTGAGGCCATGGCCGAGGCTGCAGCTTTTGCCAATATGTGGGTTCCTTTTTGTCGAAAGCACAACATTGAACCCAGGAACCCAGAATCTTATTTTAACCTGAAGAGAGATCCCTACAAGAACAAAGTGCGGTCTGACTTTGTGAGGGACCGCAGGCGAGTAAAGCGTGAGTATGATGAGTTCAAGGTTCGGATTAATGGCCTTCCTGATTCGATTCGGCGCCGATCTGATGCTTATAATGCCAGAGAAGAAATGAATGCAATGAAGAAGTGGAGAGAGAATGGAAATGAAGAACCAATGGAGAGTTTGAAGATTCCTAAAGCCACATGGATGGCTGATAAAGAACCCAGCTGCTGGCCTGGTACCTGGACAACTGCTGCACCGGAACATTCCAGGGGTGATCATGCCAGTATCATACAGGTAATTATCAATCTTTATCAGTCTCATTATTCATTAGTATTCAATATTCATCTGAGTTTGGTTAGGGGTATTGCTAAACTTCAGGTTCTCAGTGGTTAAAACTCTCATTGTTCATTAGCCTAGCACATTTATTTTTATACATTTTTTTTTGTGTACTTTGACTTACAACGTTGTCATAGTTTGGAATAAACATTGAACTTGCTAATGATTTGTCTTCTTTCAAATGTAGGTAATGTTACAACCCCCAAGTGATGAACCACTGACTGGCAAAACATCAGATTCAAATGCCTTGGATTTCAGTGAAGTTGATATTCGTCTTCCTATGCTTGTGTATGTTTCTCGTGAAAAAAGACCCGGCTATGATCACAACAAAAAGGCCGGGGCCATGAATGCCCTTGTTCGAGCCTCAGCCATAATGTCCAATGGCCCTTTCATACTTAATCTTGACTGTGACCACTACATATATAACTCTCAAGCACTGAGAGAAGGAATGTGCTTCATGATGGACCGCGGTGGGGACAGGCTCTGCTATGTTCAATTTCCGCAAAGGTTTGAAGGAATCGACCCCAATGATCGCTATGCGAACCATAATACTGTCTTTTTTGATGTCAATATGCGTGCTCTAGATGGAATTCAAGGTCCTGTATATGTTGGCACAGGATGCCTATTTCGAAGAACTGCTCTCTATGGCTTTGATCCACCCCGGATTAAAGAAGAGTCTGGTTGGTTTGGTCGGAAGAATAAGAAATCCTCAACGGTGGCCTCTGTCTCTGAAGCCAGTGCTGAGGAACAGTCATTGAGGAATGGACGCATAGAGGATGAAGAAATGACCAGTGCTCTTGTTCCAAAGAAATTTGGAAACTCAAGTCTTCTTGTTGATTCAGTCAGGGTGGCTGAGTTCCAAGGCCTTCCCCTTGCTGATCATTCATCTATCAAATATGGCCGTCCACCCGGTGCTCTAACTCTCCCTCGGGATCCTCTTGATGCTGCTACTGTTGCTGAGGCCATCAATGTCATCTCATGTTGGTATGAAGACAAGACTGAATGGGGCCTTAGAGTTGGATGGATTTATGGGTCAGTTACTGAGGATGTTGTGACAGGTTATAGAATGCACAATAGAGGATGGAAGTCTATATATTGTGTGACCAAAAGGGATGCCTTCCGCGGCACTGCTCCAATCAATCTCACTGATAGGCTTCACCAGGTTCTTCGGTGGGCAACCGGTTCAGTTGAAATCTTCTTTTCGCGCAACAATGCTCTTTTGGCCAGCTCTAGATTGAAATTTCTGCAGAGGATTGCTTACCTCAATGTTGGAATCTATCCATTCACTTCCATCTTCCTTATTGTGTATTGCTTCGTTCCTGCTCTTTCACTTTTCACTGGCCAGTTCATTGTTCAAACCCTTGAAGTCACCTTCCTAGTTTACCTCTTGGGCATAACCTTGACCCTTGTCATCCTCGCTGCTTTGGAAATCAAGTGGTCTGGCATTGAGCTTGAAGAGTGGTGGAGGAACGAGCAATTCTGGTTGATTGGAGGCACAAGTGCTCATCTTGCTGCTGTGCTTCAGGGTCTACTAAAGGTGATGGCTGGCATTGAGATTTCATTCACTTTGACATCAAAATCTGGCGGCGACGACGAAAACGATGAATTTGCTGATCTCTATGTCATCAAGTGGACATCTCTTATGATACCACCAATCACAATCATGATGGTTAATCTGATAGCCATTGCTGTTGCTGTTAGCAGAACTATATACAGCGAAGATCGTGAATGGAGCAGCTTGCTTGGAGGTGTGTTTTTCAGCTTTTGGGTCTTATCTCATTTGTATCCCTTTGCAAAAGGGCTAATGGGTAGAAGGGGTAGGACACCCACTATTGTGTTTGTTTGGTCAGGGCTAATTTCAATTACTATCTCACTTCTTTGGGTTGCTATTGACCCTCCCTCTGGTAGTAGCCTAATTGGAGGGTCATTCCAATTCCCTTGATTTTTATGGTGCTCACTTTTCAGGGTAGCACTTGTAAGTAATTCAGACTGGCCTTGTGGGTTGATGAGATTTTGTAGTTACCATTCATTGTTCGACAAGCTTTTGCTTTAAAGGAATGAATCATACATTTTTTTTTACCATGTTCTCATTGATACCATGATTTTAAATAGTGTTCTGCAATCAATTGCGGCCACAATGTCAAGGAATTTTGACTCACCGCAATACAATTGCAACTGTATCAACAGCATTTTCCCGCAATTACCTGTAACATAGAAGTTTTTTTACTCACCGCAATGCAACTGTGACTGTAATTTAAACTATGATTGATACATTTTCAAGCTAACTCTGTTTGTGACTTTGGAATTCTTACGGGAGCTATATATGAAGTGGAGGAGTATTAAACTGTGACGAGACTTTATATGATACAACTCCTTCCTTCATGAGTTTCCATGTAATCTCTTCCCTTTTTTTTCTTCAAGGATGTGCTTCCAAGCTACTGTCTCTTACTATAAGAATCGAATTGACAAGCTTAATGTCATAGAAGACGATTCCTGTTAACTACGGAATCGCAGGTACCGTTACATTTCGTTCGAGAGATAAAGTGTTTAAATAATATAGCAATCGTTGAAATTTGAGGCAAAAAAAACCCAACATTCAAAGTAAGTGTTGAAGTTGGGTTAAGCTTTTTCTGTCTATAACGTGCGCATGTGACTTCCAAGCATCGAAGTTGTTGGGACTTGATCGTGTACGTGGATTGTTTCTGTTTATTTCTACTGTATGAAAGCTTTTTAATAAAAAATAAGTATTTGATTTTTAATTTATTAATTTTATAGATGTTTATAAATAACTAGACGATGGTTTTGTGCTTTGAAGTGGCTTCATGGAAGGTAGTGGGGGCAGAATCTTATATGGTTTTGGCTTCGTTGTTGGATTCAGGGTTGAGTGGAGCATTTGATCGAATAGGTGGTAGATGGTGTGGAGAAACTAGTACAAGGGAGTTCTAAAACGCGAGTTCTCATTGAGACTCCCTCGATAATATTGAGTCTCCCTGTTATTCTCACCCAGAACTTTTTAAAAAATAAACAAAATGAGAATTTTGTCCTTCTCTATTTTCCTACACTCCTTCCTTTCTCGTGCATTCCACTTTCCCCTCATTTGCTAATTTTTTTAATTATGATATAATTTATCCTTTTAATAATAATTGAATTAATTATGATAATGATGACACAATTGATCCTTTTAATGGTAATCAAATAAATTGTTATACAAATTAGCATCAAAATAAAGGAAATTTGCATAATAACTAATTCAATTATTTTTATAAATGGTCACTTCTATTGTAATTAGTTTTAATTAACACATATTAATATTAAAAAAAGGTGAATTGAATCCTAATTAATTTGATTTTATTTAAAAAATAACTTTTTTCACCATTAATTTAATTAGTTTAAAAATAGTAACTTATATCCATAATTAATTATAATTTTTGGTAAAAAAACTAACAAAACAGAAAACTGTGTTAGTATATAATTGAAATTTGTTTCTTTTACAACAAAAACATATTTTCGGTTGTGTAAGAGAAGGTGTAAAAAATACACAACAAAAATATAATTTTGTTGTATACTTTCTACAACAGAAATATATCAGTTTTATATTTTTTCATACTCTCTCTTACACAATTAAAACGTATTTTCATTTTGTATATTTATTGCCTTCTCTTATATACAACAAAATCATTATTTTGTGAAACATGTCCCAATAAAATCATAATTTCTTTGTTTTGGGAATGAAAAGATATACTGGCGAAAACATAATTCCAGTGTTATATTTTGCATAGCAAAATCATGTTTATGTGGAAAGGGTATTTTCTGAATAACAAAAGAAATCCACCTAGGTGGGTGGT
Organism: Glycine max; assembly: GCF_000004515.6. Lineage (NCBI taxonomy): Eukaryota > Viridiplantae > Streptophyta > Magnoliopsida > Fabales > Fabaceae > Glycine > Glycine max. The sequence goes on along the minus strand of NC_016088.4, from coordinate 1,338,352 downwards.
GAGAATAGAAAGTGTGGAGGGTTACAATAGCAACTCCCACCTCGTTAATAGCATGTGGAATGTATAGAGTCGAGTTTGGTACAAAACAAGTTTATAGATGTTTATGGATAATAATTAGAAGATGGTTTTGAAAAAAGTTGAGACGATTTTAACTCATTTAAGAAGTATGATCATCCTTATGTTATTTTATTTTATGGATATTCATTGAAAATTTTGACTAAAGTTGCTCTAGGTAACCAACAATCTTCATCTCAGTAGAAAAGAAAGGTGTGGAGCAGGTAAGCATCCCCTACAGCAAATTGGCTTCTTTATTGTTCTATTTTTAACTGTGTTATTCAGGTAGTTGTGTTAATATTTAATTTAATTAATATTTAATTTTGTGATTTAATTTTAAAATTGTGTGGATTTTAAAGGACAACGCAGAGATAACTGGAAAAAGAATAACAGAGAAGTCAAGTCCTCGCTAGTAAGTAATAGTTCATGTATTGTTTATGTAGTTGTGTTAATATTTAATTTTGTAATTTAATTTTAAAATTGTATGGTTTTTAAAGGACAACGTAGAGATAACTGGAAAAGGAACAAAAGTCAAGTTCTCACGCTACAGTAAGTAATAGCTAATATTGTTTTGTGAAGAAAGACCTATTAAATTCTCCAAGGGTTGGGCGTGACAGCTTAACTGCAGCTATAGGAATTCAACAACTGCCTCGGCTCTTGGAAGTGGGCAACTATGAACTTCTCTAGAAGATTGCATTTAAGAAAATTTCAGATTTTACTTATGCAGCTAGGAAAATGTAAGACTTTGACATAGTTTTCCAACACTGTACAATTTGATTAATTGAGAGTGCTTGTTTGACATTTGAGAAGGTTCTGGTGGCATAGTGTTCAAACTAGATAAAACCCAAAGTACGTAAATTCTTAGCATTGAACAGCAAATTAATTAATTAGTTATTGGAAAGATAAAGTATATATCTTATATACACACACATTCGAAAAAAATAATCAAGATCAATTTTTAAAATGTCAGTATTTAATTTTATCTGATACTGATTTGATCATATAAATAAAGTTTACATTATAATTTAGCTCATGATCATGAAATATGATATCGATTGATTTAGTTCCTCAATCAACGTTTTTAGTGATTCTTTTTGTGTCACCTTTACATGATCGAGGAGGGACTAATTTGATGTTACTTCTTTAAAATGATCAAATTGACATGCATATATCACTAAAGTAAAATAATCTGTTCACCTGCTGGTAGAAATTATCTGTAGTTTCTAAGATTTTCACCTGCCAAAGAATTTCAGCCTAAGAATTTGTCTTGCTGGTAGAAATGGTCTTGTTTTATTTATTTATTTCTCTTTCAGAGAGGTAGAAGAGGTGCTTATGAGTATGAAAGTCGTACAAACTATCGTTAAGAACAATAAAAAAAATGCTATTTTTTGTTTTGTTTTGGTTGTTATGAAATTAATTTTTTAAAAATGGTTCTCATCAAAATTAATACTATTTTTTGTTTTGATCCTTGTTAGTTTATTAGAGTTCTTGTAATATATCTATTTCTTTATTCTCAACAATAATATTTTGTTCATTTTGAATTAATCTTTTAGAAAAATATTAATAGGGACTAAAAATAAATGATCTACAAAAATGAAAAAATTTATTAATAACACAAAATAACAAGGATGAAATCATTTTGATAAAGGTAATTTTATAAGGATAAAATCATAATTTTATTTAAAAATTAATTATCAGATTAAAATTTTATTTTACATAAATTATATTTGCAAAATTTTACATTAATTAAGCTACTTTTTTTAATACTATAACATGGTGTGAAGTTTTGATAATGATTAATCTTCATCAAAAAAATATAATTGATCACTTTTAGTAAAAAAAATTTCTAATCACAATTTATTTATATACAAAAAGACTAAAATTCGAAATCTTGCATACGAAGATTAAATTGAGGATCATTCAAACAAACAATTTATGATTAATCTAAGCTAATTTGATACCTCATTCATATGCATAAAAATGAACATAATATATTTTTAAAATATAAAAAATATGAATATTTTACTACTTATTTTTGCTCATTTTCCATAAAATATAATATAAATAATCAAGATAATATATAATTATAATTCAAAAATTAAGTTTATAAAAATTACATTCTATATTAATTTATCGATAGTGTAATAAAATGTATAAGAGGGTTTATCTTTTAATCTTAATTTTTTAAATATAATCTAATAATCTATATTTATAATTTTTATCTCACGATTTCTCACTAATTATGTTATATATATATATATATATATATATATATATATATATATATATATATATATATATATATATATATATATAAAAGTTAGGGAGAAATATGGTCCCCAAAGGGGAGTCTTTGGGTGGCTAATGCTTTTATAGTTTAGCGGTATTGATGGAGTTTTAATAGTCTAATGCTGAATACTTGACTCTTATCATCTCACTAGTCACTATTATCTTTTAGAAAAGAAAAAAAAAAAACAAATACTCAACAAATTAAAGCTAATAGCGAATGCACATATTTATCTTTCATTAATTTGAAAAGTACATGCATCAGTATGTTCAAATTTGGCCAATTAAAACTACACATAGGACTATAAATATAAGATATACATCTATATATCTTCTCATATGATATTCATTATAATAATAAATAATTTAGATTTAATTATCTTATTTTCATATATATATATATATATATATATATATATATATATATATATATATATATATATATATATCAGTGTATGTTTCCTTTTAAATCAATCTGTACGGAATTTTACCGGTTAAAGAAAATAAGGTTTAACTAAACAATTATTTTACAAAAATTCTTATGTGTGAGATTAATTTTTCAATCAATATAATATAAAAATTATAACTTTTAAAATAATTATTCTAAAAATCAACAAATTTATTATTATAAAAAATCTTTATACTCATAATACTTTTGGAACAAATTGATAAATATATTCTATATTATAATATATCATCCCATCCAATTAACATTTAGTGGCTCTCATGCATACTAATATGAGTATTACTAGTATAAGTTAGCGACAGGTAGGTTCAATGTCATTTCAAAACCAAAAACTTCAATGGCACTAACGTTCAAAATTGGTCGCTCTTACTCTTTTTAGTTTTCAATCACTTTGACGATTTGTGATTATTTTTATGCATAAAAACACCACGGAACAATGTTTGGCCCTTCTCCTAAAAGAAATGTCTGGCCCTAGAAAACAAAAAACAATACTGTTAATTATAACTTTAAGCTGCGTTTGGCGAAAAAATATTTAAATTTTTTTGGAAAGTAATTTGAGAATAGACTATTTTTATATTTAGTAGAATATATTACAAAATCGTGTAGAATATAGAATAAAAATATTTTCTAAGAATATTTTTTTAAGAATGTTAATAAATGAATAAATAAAAATAAAATTTATATGTAATAATTATTATAAATTTATTAAACTTTCTAATGTTAATTAATATATTTTTAGAAAACTTAAATAATTATATATTTTATAAAATTTCCCAAAAATCGTATTCTTGATATTGAGATTCTTAAGAAAGTAATTTAGTTGGAATGCAAGATTTCCAGTAATATTCTTCATAAGTCTAATTCATTATGTGCAAAAATTTATTTTAGAGAAATATTTTTTTTTGAAAATTTTTAAAAATTTAAGAAATAATTATTTTAAGAAATATTGTCAAATATAGATTATTATCTTATTGATATCATCAGTAGGTGAAAAGGAAAAAAATTAAGTTGACATATGTTTTTATTTAGAAATCATAGAGTTTTTTATTTTAATTTTTTAAAAATTTATTTTTTAAAACAGAAGGATGTGATTTTAATAGAATTCTTATAATTTTAAAGACTAAAAATTATAAATTTTTATATAAATAAAAATAAGAAAATTGTTATAATTTTAAGGATTAAAATATATTTTTTTATTTTTAGAAGAATCAAAATAAAAGAACATTATATTTTCAGAGATTCAAAATTGAGAGAGCAGCTAAAAGAATTAATAATTGTTATTATTTTATATAATTTTGATGGCCATATTTTCTACTAGTTTATTTGAGGAAACCGTGTTTGATCAGTATCAGTAAAATAATTATGCCTACCCAAGATATTTATGGAATTCAAAAACATGTCTAGTTATCTTATGAATATGTAAATTAAATTCATTTAACTACAGATTATAAGCAATTATATTTTCTTTTAGTATAATTTTGATAATAAATTTGAGTCTTTATTCTTAAGAGGAAAAATTCAAAACATGTCTCATATTAAGCATATCATAATTTGATTTTTAAATATTCTCATTAAAATTTAATTAATTGATCTCAATTTTTTGCTGAATTTAATTAATCTCAAATTATCACAATGCGAATATTAAAATTTTCTATACTTTTAATTTTTAAAATAACAAATCTAAATTAATAATTAATTCTCATAATTTATTTCCATGATTAAATTATGAGTTTTAAAAATCTTAAATCTTTAAAAACCACAGTAATATAAAGAAATTAAAACCAAAACGATGTCACAGTAACCTTTATCATTTGATGTCTTTCTCATAATAATCACGCTATTATTTAATATAAAAAATCTAAATCAAATTTAAACCATATATAAAATTTTAAGGTATAGTGACGAAATATATGTGCAGCATGATCAATGACCAGCCATGCATTTCTTGACACACAAAATATTTGACTTATTTCTTTAGGGCACTCATTGGATATATATTCCCCCTATATACTAACACAAAGCATAACACCAAAACACATGTATTAAAAAAAAAAATAAAGACCATATATAAATCGAATGGTTTATGTATGCCTGTCAACAAATAAATAATATATAATGTAAAAAAAAGACCAATAAAGACATAAAAAATGGACACTGTTATATACATCTCAATATCAATCATCACATATCACCCTGATCGGTATCATCCACCGGAGTTGTTGTACGGCCCCTCCGTCGAGATTGCCTGCGGTGGCTGCCACCGAATTTCAACCTTCCGGTCTCCTTAAACCTTTGTTTTTCCGAGGGTACAATGACACACTCGGGTTGTGGCACGGGGTACCTTAATGTATCATAGCAATATGAATAATACATGTAACGCTGGCGGAACCGCTGCATGGCGAGGCGGCGCATGGGGGTTACGGCGGCATAGTCTTGAGCCTCGAGATCAGCGTGTTGGTCGGAGCAAGACTCGGTGCCGGAAACCTCTTGGATGGGATCGGCGGAGCAACCCTTTAGGACTAGGTCCTTGAATTCGGTCACAAAAGGTGCATACTTATAGTTCACTTTGTATTTTCCACCGGATGTAGCCCAATTTGATGCATCCCATATGGTGGCGTATAATGACATTGGCTTTGATGGGTAGTCACCTCCCATTTCCTCACTTCGTAACACTTCTCTAATTGGAACTTCATCAATGTAAAATCTGAAATAATTCAAACATAGTGATGAATATAATTAATTAACATAGCCACAATGAAATTATATATTAAAAAAAACAAGAGGGTAGGTAGCTATATATTAATCAGTTAGCACTTAGCACAAGAGTATATATTCCCATGAAATAAAAAAGAATTGCCAGCTACATTAGTGTTAAATTAGGTGGAATTATGGAGACGGGGGTTTGGCAAATGGAATAGGAATCTATGAGCTTGCTTTAGTTCGGTAAACTAATAAAAACTGCTGACATGTATTACACAGATTAAAAAAAGAAAGATCACATGTTTCATTACAGAGTACGAAGTAATGCTTCGTTATCCAAAGTTTTACTTGCTCCATTGTTTAGGTAAAGCTGGAGTTGGACCAACAGCAATACCATTCTGATTATGGCTTACTATTTTAAATTAAGCTTACGGTGGACGAAATTTTTCTAGGGGAGATATTTCAGTCAAATTCTAGATGCGCATGATTGATAAATTATAATTATGCACTAAAAAATTGATTACGATAATAATGCATTTTTGCCCACCCCACATTTTAGCCAGATATTATAGGCTTGAGAGAATCAATTCAAAGGGTTTTGCACGCCCACTATAACGAGAAGAACCGTGATGGATACGTATGACTCAAAACAAAAGAGTCTTATCACATGTATTATAATGGAAAACTATGGATAAGCACAAAAATATATATAAGGAAAACAACTCGTATATTTATTCAATTTATCTTCATCATCACCATATATATATATATATAGATAACAGAAAATAAAATAAGAATAATTGTAAAAGCATATGAAACAAAATTCAAGTTGGCCATGCTGTGGGCCAAATACACCTGGCTAAAACTGGAAAAATAATCATTCAATTCCAAACCCATGCACACTACCATCTAAAACCATCCTTTTAGCAATGAAAACTATATGCTTTCGATCCTTGCTAGCTCACACAATCAAAACCAAGTTGTGGTTCTAGGCGACGCATCCCACACGCAATCCCAAACACTTTCCTCCCTCACGTTAAGTCAAACAAAACCAATGCAATTATCACTAGCACGCCACGTTAAAAGTTAAATCCCAAAGGCATGACAAAAAAGTATTTCAAGCGCAATAACAAAGAAACCAATGCATAAAACACATGGAAATTGAAAAAACACAAAACAATATTATCACGCAGCATAAATACACAAACCCTTCATTTTTTTATTATCTTCTTTACCAATAAATATTAATTGTTATTACGCATCCTTAATTACTTACATGACATTCTTTGCAGTCCAAAGGATGCTGTATCTGTGAAATTCTTTGGTTGGATCGAACCACAGACGGTAACGCTCCTCACGGCCACGTTTTGTGCTACCGTTGCCGTACAAGTTCGTCTGAAACCGCCATGGTTTTCCGGCGACATTACCTAGGAATTCAAAGTCCAACTCGTCATGGGACTTCTCGAACACATCACCGTTTGATGTCTGTAACAAGAAAGTAAAAAAAAAATCAACTATGTCACCCTCAAAATAACCATGAAACATATCCTTCATAAAACAAAATTTTAATAAAAGATTGTCTAGGATCACAATTTTGACCAGAACGTTTCAAAGCTACGCAAAACCTTGTTAATGAAGAATGCTACTAATATCAGCCAATAATCACTTGTAGTTAACCGTTTGAACAGTTCTTTAATTTTTATTCTTTGAAAATTCTAACGTAAATTAAATGAAGTTCACTGACCTTGAATCTGCAATTTGACTTCGCTACAAGTCCGGAAGTTTTTTCAGCAAAATTAAAGGGAAGTTTGACTAATATTTAGCGTGTTTTACTGATCATATATACAAAATTATATAATAAAAAAAATAAAGATACTAGGAAGGAAAGAATTCCATGACGAAGAAGAAGAAGAAGCAGCAGCATTGGAAGTCCAGAATTCCTGTTGTTTTTTAAATTTAACCATCTTTGTTTTCCAGAAAATCATCAATTACAGAAAGAATTAAAAAAAATTTGATGTGAAACAAAATTTTCTTCTCAATTTGCTTGAAGAAAAGATAATTTGTTTACTTACATAAAAGGCCACGCAAATACCAGCAGTATAATTCGATGGCAACTTGATTCTCGCGCTGAAGAATCCATACTGGTACATACTGGAGGAAATGAAACCCGAACCTATTCAACAGAAGAAGAAAAAACTATTATAAAAAAACGTACACACACACACACAAAAAAAAAAGAATTTAGAACCTTAATTAATTTCTGATCATACGTATGTTTTTTTTCTTCATATGATGACGTGTTTGTGAATCTATTTACCTGTGTAGCGATCGAGGCGGAGTTGTACGCCGTTGCCATCCTCGGAGCGAACAACGTTGCTATCTCCGAAGAGCGGAGAATAGCCATCGTTGAAGGGTATAGTAGCGAGGTCGAAGGCTGCGTTAACGTAACTGAAGACGAGAATCAGAGAAAGTAGCAATAGAAAAGGAATTTTGGGTATTGTCACAAAACAACGTAACCTATGATCCATAATAAATTTTTATTTTGATTGAGTTTCTGTGTAATTCTGTTTTTTTTTTCTCTCTCCACTCCTTAGTTTTCTCCCTTCACTCTATATTTATACGCAAGAATATATATTGGTCTTTGGCTGGCGATGACATGGATTTGATTGAGTTATTTTATTATACAAAATTGCCATTGATTGGGGGAGTTATCACGGGGAATGCCACTGTGTTTATGTTGCATTTTCAAGAGCTGGTGGAGCAAATTTATGAATAATAATTTTTTAGCTTTTAAGGAGAATATGTGCTTATCGTTAGGTTGCTGCTATCATTGTTGGATTGAAGAAATATTTTTATTTTTTTAATTTTTTAGGGCCAAGATGCTACTTTGTGAACTTCCAGATTATATTGGAGTGGCGACGACTATTGTGATAAGGATTCATAATTTGTGGTGTTAAATATAACATAATAAATGGAGGTTTCATTAACGAGTTTGAATTAAGGAAATAATCATAATCTAGCATAATGATGCCTCGGTTTGATTTTTTTTAGGGGTCTAAGCATTTTCCACTTATTATTGAGGTAGTGTTGTTTACGTTTCACATCTTTGATGGCATTATACGTGACAAAATAATTGAACACGACCCATAACAACTATGAAAAGAAAAAAACTCCAGTGGAGGGTGATGGCTTATGACCACCACACGTGTAACAAAGTGGCGAAGCGTCTTATCTAGCTTAATTTTTAAGATTATATTGTATCTTTCCCCCTAAGTTTTATAAACTAATCATGCACGGTGCTGGTCAAACTACAAAGTTATGAGTGATTGGTTTTCAGGGTTTTTACATCGATGTGGATATATATATATATATATATATATATATATTTAAAATATCTGAAATCCTAAGTTTTTTAAACACGGCCTAATTTAATTTTCACATATATAATCAATTTTGATTAAAAGAAAGCCGATATTGTGATTACATAAAGTCAATAATTATAGCTCATGCTCCATAATTATTAATGGAGAAACATGTTATTAAACAAACAAACCTTATAAGCTTAAATCAATATGGGTATATATTTTTCCTTTGTGAATTGCATACTATACGTTATACGTACGTTCGAATATGCCAAGCTTGTCGCATGTGAGATGAATATATTGGCCAGCTCAGTCTCTAAAGTCTGGAGAATATGAAAGACGACAATTGTTTGAGAACTTTTGATACGATAAAAAATAGATTAACATAAGAAGGTTTTGAGTAAAACATGTGACAGTAGGAGGGCATTATCGTCCACAGAAAAGGTAAAGCCAACAACGAGGAGTTAGCTGAAGGCGTGTGTGAACACGTCTCTTATAAGTGGAAAGGTGTTGTTTCCTAAAGTTCTCAAATTCTAAATGGAAAAATATAAAGGTCCACCCTGCTTTGAGATAAATTTGAGTGTTGTGAAGATAAAGGCAAAAACGAAAAAATAGAAATAGAAAACAATAATTAAAATAAATAATTCCATGAAAAAGGAATTTTTTTTAAAAAAAAAAACTAAGTAAAAGTTAAATAAAAAGGTAAGTATAGTTAATTACTCAATTATGAATTAAGAAATAAGAGTGGATACAGCTCTAAGCCAACTCAATGACTTAATTAACCCGAACCAAATTGAAAGAGAAAATTTAGGTTGCTTGAAACTATTGGTTTGGTTCCAATTTGAAATTACAAATTCAATGACATCCGTTCGAGTATCAAATTTAGGTGAGACATGAAACTTGAATGTTGAGTATATAAAATTGTAAAATCTTTTTATGTTGTATAATTCTATAATTTCTATGTTTGTACGTAATTTTATAATTTTAACTTTAAGTTTGATGATCATGTACCAATCATGTAAAGTAATTATACATTATCAATCAATAAAAAAAATTATATTATGATTTTTAAGATAATTATTAAATAGATAAACAAATTTATCATTTTATTACACTTTATTTTATTAATTAACATGAAGATTTAAACTAACCTAAATATGATCAAATTGATTCGGTTTAAATGATTGAGCAAAATAACCTAATCCAATGAAATCAATTAGCATTGATCCATTTATTTGGATGAAAATATTCTGTAAATCCAAATCAAGGATATAAGCATACAGAGTTATCTCTAAACATGAACTAACATACTTTGTGCCAATTCCTAATAAGTGGCAATTGAAATGGCTATGGGGCAAAAGAGGTTAGAGCTACTCTGGTGAGAGTGCAAGTCAGTGATGTTTTTTTGGGTATTGGAAGCTCACCATCTAGGATGTAGTGTTCTGTGCTACTTTATCTTGCAGTAAGACACTTGTATAGCTCTCTCACAACACAGTTTTCATGATTTAAGCTACTCCCATTTTGCTCATTATGAAAATAGCTTTTGCTTTTTTTTTTTTTTCTGTGATTATTAATATTTCAGTTCATCAGGTTGTTTCTTGTCTTTCCATAGATTCAGTAGTAGTTTCAAAGGTTCAAAACTAATACTGGAGTTTTTACTTTCTTTATTTTCTACTCTTTTTTTCACCTTTTCCTTAGTTAATATATAAAAAAAGAGGGAATATATTTTTTTCATCATTATTGTATAGTCATTCACAAGCTTGTACTTAAACTTGCCGTTTTAAATAAATAATACAGTATAAATAAATAATAAAATAATATTTTTAAATTAGTTTTTACATCAGCCATTCTTTCTTATAAACATTTGTGAATTTGAAAAATAGTTTAATACGAGGAATTGTATCATAAACTTAAAATTTTGTTTTAATCATACCATTTTTTTAATTAAAATAACATTTAAAAAACTTATGAGAGTTTTAAACTGTTTTTTTAAATTCAAAAATTCATTTTATAAGCTCTTTCAAACGACCTCTAAAATTCAATTTAACATATTAATTTAAAAAATTAAGATTCTAAAGTACTTCATCTATTTTTTACTTTTCACTTTATATATTTTTTCACTTAAAAGGAAATAAACCCAATATCTAAAGGGAATTTTTCACTTTGAGGGATTTTGTTTTTTCACAAAAAAGGATTTTTTTTTTTGTATATATCAAGAATATTCCTGTGTTGATAGTTTTTTATATCAAACTATTGGTATGAGATATCTATTAATTGTATTAATAATTAATTTTCGTAAAAAAATTTGAAAGGTTATTTTTAATAAAAAATTTCTTTTTCAATTATATTTTTTCATCCATAACACTTAAATCTAAAATTTTAGGTTAAAGAATCGAGTGACACTTAAAACATTCACCCAAACACATAGGCATCACTTTAATGAATTTTATTTATCTTAACAAAGCTTTTCCATGTTCACAATTAAGAATTGCTTTAAAGGACACAGCTATTTACAGAATGGGAACACAACTATATCTACAGACCGTAATGCCTCTGTTGGTTAAATAAAGAGATCAAATTCATGGCTTGATGTGCATGACAAGTCATGAACAATTAATTTTCGCACCTTTTGGTGTGGAAAATAGGATATATGATGACAAAATACACGCTCTAATTAATAAAAAAAAAGTGTGAATTGAATATATTACTCCCTTAGTTACTCTATCAAAAAAAATAAAAATCCCTTAATATACTGCAGTGAAGGTTCTCTTAACTGATCATGATTTCGATATTTTCTACACTGAGCTTAGCAAGTTCCTGGGAATTTGACTTTTCGTTGTCTTCAAGCAAAATCAAAATAAAGAAAATAAATTAAAGAAAAAACTCCCTTGCTATCTAAGTTAGAATCAGTTGACGGTAAAGGTAGAACTTATATTTTTCGAAAAAAAATGCAGCTAGCAAAACCTTAAACAAAAAAGTTAGCAAATAGAATAACCATTGACAAATTAATAAAGAGAAGAATATATATATATATATATATATATATATATATATATATATATTGGCATGACTGGATTACTTGCATATACAGTTAGTACTCCTTCATGGATGTTCGACATTCATTTTTAATGTTGTTTCTCTTCTTAACCATTTAAGCTTAAAATTGTATATATGCCTTCACAGTTCACACACACAACCACACGACATTATAACAGAGGATTAATAAATACACAATCTTGCTCACAGAAAAAAATATTAACGATTACTGCAACGAACTAACGATTATAACATAATAACCGGAATAACAATTACTTCATCGTAATTATTATTAATTATATGATTGATATTAACGTAGTATTTAAAGGTATTAATGTAGTATTAGAATAAATATGTAATTTTTCTTATATGATATTATTTACTAAATAATATATAATTAACATTACGTACTAATATTATTTAATATTTTATTTATTAGATTTACCAAATATAATACATGTTAATTATAACTTTAGGTCTTAAAAAAACATTTTATGAATTTGATGGGCGCTAATTTCAATTTAAGAACTAAAAAAATATCTAATTAAATTTAAAGTACTAAAAATATATTTAAATCAATAAAATATAACTAAACACATCCTAATTACTTATATTTATGCCCGGTGTAGGTACTTTTCTTCTCCAATATCAAATACTATACTATGGGTGTTTTTTTTAACTTATTTGGTGAAAATTTAGTCTCATTTATGGTATGTAATTGTTATTAATTCAAAAGAATTTTGCACGCGCCAAAAATTGAATACAAATTATTCTGTTAAATAACTTATTCACTCACGTCTAACACAACTGGATCTTAATAACCATATCTTATATATATATTATTGTTTGAAGCCTTTGTGTTTAGGTTGTATGAAGCTATGTATACCACAATTTTTTTTAAAGTGAAAATAATCTACATAACGTATTTAATGTTTTCTGGGTGGGCCATAACTTGTGGTCTAAATTTGTTAAAAAAAACGTATTTAATGGATTTTTTAGTAGTAGTGCAATGCAATAAAAACCATTCATTTCATCTCACTATTTTATGAGAAGTAAACTTTCCCATATAAACCAACAATAATGTTGTGTATGGACTTTCAGACAGGGACGTCTATGGTTTCTACAATTGTGTGGGATTTTTATCTTTTGGAGCGTTACAATTGATTTAAGAAATCAACAATTTGACAGGAAATGACCTGATGTAAAATCAAAATGAGCCTTACATCTATTTAGGAAGGCAACGAAGGAACGAAGCTATCTCTTAAAGAAATAAATTAGGGACTCAATTTGGCCATTTTAACTACCAAATGATTGAACCAATAGGCCTAAAAGACGCCAAATAATACGATATTATTAATATTTAATGCTAGAAATATAGAGTAATAGATTATATTTTTAAATTATATTTTGGTTTGATTATATATTTGGCCTATTTAATTTAATTGTGTATGAAATTGGCATTCAATTTTTTAAAATAATTTTTAAAATTAAGTAAATATGGTCTTTACATTAATTTTTTCTCCTTAATTTAAATCTTATTTTCCACTCAAAATCTTCATAAACTAGATAGATTATTTTTTTAAAAAAATATTCTTCTACTCAAAACTCACCAATCAAAACATTAAATTATATAAAATATCAAAATTTATTCTTTTTAAACCTTAATCTCAATACCTATAATATTCTTCAATTTCTATCAAATTTTAACTATATTTCTTAACTCTCTAAACTTTTAAATTTATTTCATATCTCAAATTTATTATAAACTCTCAAATATTTGAACAGAAAATAATAATTTGAGGACTTTAAATGAAAAAAGGTTTAGTTTTACATTTTATTCCCATATTTTAGTCTATAGTTATATTTAATTCTCATTATTTTTTAATTATTAAAATGAAGTCCCATATTCCGAATTTTATATAATATTAATTTATTAGGAATATAACGAATGTGTAACATGACATTAATGTATATAAATTGGTTAAGGAAAAGAAGGTAATTAAAAATAAATAATGTATTAAAATCAAGTCTTAAGATTGTATAAGCTACAATTTAAGTCTTGTATTCTTTGAGCATAAGATTAACTTTTATTTTGATAAACGAAGATATCTTTTTGTACGTACGTAGAGTATTTTTTTTTTATTTCCAGACTCAGGCCCTTAATATTATAAAAATTGATTGACCATTGAGCTCAAATTAATTTATTTGTTAATGAGTGAAATGAATTGGATTGAAACTGTATCAAAGAATTAAGAATACACATCATTGTTACATAGTATAAGCCATTTAATATTTTAATGTGCATTATGTGATGCTTTTGCTAGACCAAGCTGCAATGGACATCCTATTTTAGTAGTAGTTGAGAAAGAAAACAAAGGATTCCGAGCAGGTTTTCATTCACAGCCAACTCCTTCATATGGGATGGTATAATCCATTAATCATAGACAGAACCTAAATGGGGACCCACTGCTTCCACTGAGCTTTCTAGCATCCCTATAGAAATAGAAGTGGACAAATAATTCCTCCACAACAATCATTCTCATACATTAAGATTAATACTACACTTAACAATTCATTTGGCATAACAAATTCCATTTGAATATGGAAGCATGCCAGCTTGTATGAGAAAAGCTTCCTCCTTACAAAAGTTAGAGAGCGATATATTCAGATAATGAAGTTGAAATTGATTGGAGAACAACCCATGCAATCATTAAGAGGAGCACAAAGAAAGTGGCAAATTAAAATGTAAAAACTAAGTAAAGAAAGATGCAACCAAAATGAAATAATAATGAAGTTTATAAAATAGTAAGCGCTCGACATAAATAGATTAATTAGTAAGTTTATGCTACAACTTTTTTTTAAAAAAAGTTTTAAAAACAAGATGTCATGGCCAACCTACTCCTCTTAGGATACGAATAGTCAGCAAAATCAAATATCAAATTAGCATAGGTTGAGAAGAAAAAAAATGACCTTGTGAAGGGAAAGTGGTAACATGCATGCTTGCATCAATTTAATGAAACCTAAAGTTGGGGCTAGTTAATTTAGATAGCCATGAATAGTTAGCTTGTGAACCACTCTAACATTGTCATTTTGTTTGAGACAAGAAGTCAGCGACCCCATACCAACTAATAGGGGATATATTGCTACGTTAATTACGTTGAAAAATATTCAATTAATACTCTTAAAAGGTGTACCATAGCCTGAACATATTGTTAAGAATATGATTCGATTATTTCATTGCGAAAAGAGTAAGGTTATCATTACTCATAGGATCACGGGTGGTAACTGAATTTCTTTTAATTTTTAAGTGCCCACTGGAGAGTGCAAAATACTTGTTCCCCGGTTTTATGCAGATAATTAAGATCAATTTTATTTATAATTAGATTAGATGCCATCCGCATATGTAGCTAATGATGTTGTGAAATACACGAAAATCCACCTCATCATGACAACCTAGGCTTAAGGATATTTAAATTTAACTAAAATACAGAATTATAATCAGACTCTATAAATTAGTGTAGCTACACAGATAAATACAATAAGTACTGTGCAGATCTAATTCATTTGATTTAATAAGGTGCATGAATTTATTGTAAATTCTTAATATTTGTTTTTAATTTTTATTGATAAAAAAGATAAATACAATAAGTATAACCGAATTGTGTTCCTTAAATTTTTTTGCAAAAACTTTTAATAAACAAGTAATGGAACAGACGAATGAATGGTCTTATTGAAAATATGTTTCATGAAAACTTATCAAGTTATAAAACAAAATATTTTGTGATTGATTTAATTCTCTCTTTGGTAGTAAATAAAGAGATAAGAGAAAGAAGTAATGACACAGTAAATTTGGCAAACCCCAAACAATTTCCATCAACGTGAATGGGAAGCTCGGGCAGTTACCGGTTTGGGAGAGAGAAAAGCAAGGCAAATTTTTCCATTAATATTCCAGAGTATATCTCGTTTATTGTTGTATCATTTTGGATTTAATATAATTTACATTTTAAAAAAAACAGCCAAATTTTATGATGATTAATCACAATCCTTCACAATTTAATCATCGATCACATACCATAACTCCGTACCACTAACATTTTGAACATGGCTTTGGTCTCAAAATCTTTTCTTGTCTACTTAATTATCTCTCTATTTGTTGTTTTTCTTTAAAAGGGAATCCCCCGAATTCCC
Organism: Glycine max; assembly: GCF_000004515.6. Lineage (NCBI taxonomy): Eukaryota > Viridiplantae > Streptophyta > Magnoliopsida > Fabales > Fabaceae > Glycine > Glycine max. The sequence goes on along the minus strand of NC_016088.4, from coordinate 1,322,260 downwards.
TTGCTACGTGAATATGTAGGTAGCCAAAATGAAGGGAGAATCATGTCTAATGAATACCAAAATTAGTCATTGCCCAATCACAATTAAAATTAAAAATTTAATTGATCTATTACTTGTTTATGAGCAAAGGACTTGAAAATTTAATTTATCTATTACTTGTTCGCGAACAAATATGTTAACAGCAAGTTTGTATTTTGATAAGCATTGACGAAATTAATTTTGAAATAAAGTAATTTATATTTGAGTGATTTTATTATAAAATCAAATTAGAAATAAAATTCTATATAAAAAAATCTAACTAAAAACTATTCAAAAGTTATTTTAACTCAAACATGAAATTTTTTATTGAAAATTAATTATCTAACTTGAAACTAAACACACACTAAGACGCACTAATCTATATTGTTTCAGCATTTCCCTATTGCATACTAAACACTCCACCAAATCAATCAAAAGAAGATTAGGTTAGATTGCTACTATCTTATAGATATAAAGTTGGTATAATGATTGAAAAAGAGGGAACGATGAAGAGAGAAAAAAGACATTTCAAGTTCAAATCCCTCCAACTAATATTTCTAACCAAACTAACAAAATCATTTTTCCAAAAAAAATAAAAATCATACTATCTTCCTTCTAAAATAGCTTCAAGTTCGTGACTCCGTACGTAAACTTGCAATGTGATGCAAAATTAAGCTTAATTAGCTTATGGTAGGGGTAGTTTCTTTTTATTCTCTTTGACCACCTCAAGTTATTTTGATTTTCTACACATTTTTTTTCCTCAAAAATAGTGTTATTTTTTTTACCTTAATTATATCATCGATGATGCTGAGTTGGAGAATAAGTCAACAAGTTTCGTGTTAATAAATTAGAAGTACATAAAAATCTTTTTTTTTTATATAGAAAGTAAATAAAAATCTATATATAAGAGAATTGTGTCCAAAGTGCAAGACATTTTTGAACATTTTTTTTACGAACCCATCATTCATGTTAGAAGTCACTTATACACATTTTTACACTCTTGAACAGGGTCCATACATTAATTTTTTGATATTAGAACTCGTATTTCATGAAAATCCTGAAGCTCAAATAAAAAAATAGCAACAAAAAAATAATTGAAAGACCGAAAAAAAGAGGAAGCAAGTAATAAATAAAATACAAGACTTGTGTTCTGTAAAACCCAAACTAAGAACAAACCCAAACTGAAGATTTTTGGTACAGACCCGAACTGAAGATTAAAAGCAAATAAAAGAGAAACAAGTAACAAATTAACAATTAGAAATGAGGAGTGCTACAAAATAAATTTCACAGTAACGAGTTAAAAGCAAATAAAGAGAATATAAACAAGTCCCAAATTACTAAATTAGTAACAAAAGATTATATCAACATAAGAGTCAAGAGTTCAAAGTACAGTAATTCAGAGTTCCCTCAGTCAAACATTTGGACAAGGACACAAATTCTAAGACTTCTCTCTTTCGTGATCCCCAATCATAAATGTAGTAGCAGCGCCTCTGCATGCAACAGAATTCTCTGCCTCTCTTTTATCTACTAGCACATCAAATCAAATAACATACAAAATATGCAGGGAAACCATATTTACACGCATAAACAGACAATAACAGTTCTCATGTACCCCTCATCAACACCAATGGCGTTGAGGTTAAAGAGGGAGGGAAAATGGATAGTGATTATTAGGGATATGCAAGAAACCCGAAATATGTTTGTGTGTAAAAACAGTTCTCATGTAATTTTTTCCTGTCTCATAACATTGTATGAGCTTAAAACTGAAGAACCACGGGTCAATATTAGTGTAAATATAAAACAGTTGGATATTTAGCTCACTGGAGGTCTGGACCCGAGTTTTATAATTTATATCAGTCAGTAGTGAAAATAAGTTTATGTGCAGGTAAATGAACAAACATTCAACATAGATGCATTATAAAACCAACTAATTTATAATTTGTAAAAAATAGGGTATTTGGTTTAGTTGAGCTGAGTTTTGGAGTTTATACCAGTCAGTAGTTGCAGTGAAAATGTGATGTGGAAGCAAATGAACAAACATTTTATACACAGATGCGAAATGAAACATGAAAAATAGGTTTGTACCGGACCCCTTCAGTGTCAAAATTGACATTGCTGTACAAAGAATTCTGATGGTACTTATTTTCAGCTAGTTGGACATCTTTTTCCATTAACAAAACCAGAGTAAAGCTCAAGATGAAACATTAGTTATAAATACCGTGAATAGAATAAAAGCCAGAGTACTCACTATAAGTGTAAGCAGACACAACAATTTTTTTAAGAACTGTTGTGTTGACTTTGAGAACCCAGAATACACAGATTAAAAATTAAGCAACATTCCCTTGTAGCAAGCTAAGGAGCCATAAACATTTAATTAGATTTGGTAATACCAAATTGAAGTATGAATTTGTAGCCATCCCAGGTATGTAACGCCTACAAGTAAATATGCAATATACGCAGGTAATAAAAAGGTAATATAATTTGATTGTGTGTGAAAACCAAATACAGCAATCATTTAGGAAATGTAAAAGAGTGACCAAACGGAGATTAGAACAAAGACCAATGGTTTACCCTTGAGTCCTAGACTATCTAATTCCTTAAGCAATATCAAGTCATAACTCAACTTACCACAATTAAGAGGATTGTAGTTCAAGTAAATTAGGCTCAAGAATTTGTGCCTCAAACTGGAAAGATATATTAACTGAAATACATTGTCCACACAACAGCCATTGCAAATTTTGCCTCTGAAGTATGGGGAAAAACCTAGAATTTTGCAATTAACAAATCTGTAAAATGGTTATATAGAAATAAATCATTTTAAGCTACTGTAATGTAACTCAAGTGAACCTAAAAGGCTTTCAATAAAAAAAAGCCATATATCAAAAAGAATCTTTCAGCTAATCCTTTTTTTAATTTTCCAAGATAATCATTTACAAAGCACTCAGTATAGTGGTGAAAGAAAGAAATTCAAGAAGCTCATATTGAGCATTCCTTCCTCAAAGCCAGGGAGCTAGAAGATGGCAATTGTAAATAAAGAACTACAGTTGTGTCTCAAAGAAGAAACAGACCATAAAACTGAAGCGACTAGATGGATCATGGACCCTTATGTGTATTATCATATAGAGCATTTAAAAAAGCTCGCTCAACCATGATTTGAATACAATTTGATACAATAAAGTTTCTAAACTATAATTAAAATGCACATGTTCCCACCTCCTTTTTAAAGCTTTTGGCATCTCACTGATGATAGAGACAAAAGAAGATGAGTTTAGATTAACTACAAATGATAAAATGTCATAAAGAAGGCATAATGAAACCATAAAAAAGGAAGATTACATTTAGGCTACAAGTCAATCAGTTGGAGCAAATGAGCAACCACTGAGTCCACTTATATATATATTTGATTGACTGATCTATCAACAAGAAGTTGGACCATAGAACAGAATTTTGTTCACAGAATCAGATTCTGTTTTAGTGAAAATGTTTCTTGAAGAGAACTGCAGAGAACTAAAATGTTATCAGTCTGTCATATTGTCCACACAGGACTTCTTTCACAGGTAATAATAAGTGCATACATTTTTAACACTTTCTCCCAACCAGTGGAGACTGAATAAAGCATCAGCATGATTTTGCGATAGTAACTAGTTTATAGTGTTGATGAACAGTTTAATCCAGCAGAATATAAGAGTAATTCATGTATATCTCTTTAATCTACAGATTTAACAAATTTAAGCTTTACAAAGCAGTCAGGTTTCCTAATAACAAGTTTCCAAAGTCATCAATTTAAGCCACCAAATAGTAAGTATATACGAAGTCATCAACCATCAAATTCCAAATAGTCTTTCAAAATTCAGTCTATCACCAAAAAGATTACGTAACCTCAATTATCTATCCACCAATAGTAAGTAAATCTGAAGGAAGTGAAGCAGGATCAAGTTCCCAACAATCTTTCAACAGTTCAGGAGTTTCATCACAAAGAAGCTTCCGTGCAGGAATCTGATGTGAAACTAACCACATGTCATCCTTCCCAAGAAATCTAATAGCACCACTCCCCTTCTCCTGTCTCTTGAATACTGTCTTGTAACCATCAACCTTCTCAAGATGCGCCATACTCAGACCATTCACCTCATTGTAACTCGTCAAAAACACGACAATGTCATAGCATCCCTTGCCCTCATCCACATCAATACTTCCCTCCCCATAAAGCGCCCATACCGATCCCTTCTTGGGGTAAATTTTGTAAAGCTCGCGCGCTGCCCTGTCACAATCCACAACATGAGAAAAGATATTCACCGAATTTACAGAAGCCTTCCTGGTAGCCTTAAATCTCCCACAAGGTATATGAAACCCAATTTTCTCCCTACTAACTATCCTCCCATCCCCACTGTTCTGTACATCCAACCAACTTATCCTCACTCCAAAGGGATTCACCGAGACAGTTTCATCAATCAAGGCATAATTCCTCGGCATTCCATCCTCATCTTCATACACCGCCCATACTTGGCCTTTCTTAAAGCTTTTCTCCACTCTATCTTTGTCAAAATCATAAAAATCCGAATCCAGCACTGCCATATCCTCCAAATCCCCTCCACTAGAACCCCCCCTATGCTTCTCAATTCTCAACCCCTTCCTCTTCTCCTCAATCGCAGGCTTCACACTCTTCTTCAAACCCCTCACCTCCCCAACCTCTAAACCTCCATTATTTCTCAATCCCTGCCGCCTCTCCGCCCGGTTTCTCCTCTTCTCAATTCCATCCTCCTTCTCCTTTTCCTTTTCATTTCCTTTTGCCTTCAACTTTTCCCCCTGCAATTTTCTCTTCACTTGACTCTGGAATTCAGCCAATGTCATCATTTCCTCCCCATTTTTTTTAACCCTCTTACTATTACTAGGTTTAGCCCTCTCCAAAACCTCCCCAACCGAACACATTCTCTTCCCCAATCTCCCTTCCTTCGCATTCCCCACTTTCCCTTCCACCCCAATTTCCCTCTTCTCCATCTCTTTCAACTTTAACCTCCTACTCCTAACCCTAACATCCCCATCATCATCACTCTGAACCGCTTCCACAGCCCTAAAACCCTTCTCACAACTCGGACACACCAATTCCTGCCCCAAGTACCTCCTCTCAAACTGGTGCAGGAGCCTGCAAGTGGAGCAGGCAGTCCAGAATGTCTCGCTCTCACTCTCCGCCGCCTCGATTTTACGTCGAAGCTCGGCGTCGTACTCGCGGCGGCGGTTTCTGTCGGAGAGAAAGCGGAAGGCCTCGCCGAGGAGCTTGAAGGCCTCCTCGGAGGCCACGTGGGGGTTCTTGTCGGGGTGGAGGAGCAGCGCGAGCTTCTTGTACTGCCTCCGGATGACGCTGCTGCTCGCGAAGGGCTCGGCGCCGAGGGCGCGGTACCAGTCCGGCGCGGCGAGGACGGAGAGGGCAGCGACGGTCTCCGGCACGCCGGCGAGGTGCGGGCAGAGGCGGTGGGCGCGGTTGGCGTACTTGAGAGCGGATTTGGCGTTGTTGGAGGCTTTGAACTTGGACTCCGCCATGGCCTTGAGGCGCAGCGCTTCGGATTCTGCTTCTGCCATTGGAATTTGGTATTTTGGAGAATGGAAGTGAAGTGAATTGCAGGGAGTAGTGGAAATGGGTTATGGGCGTTATGGGCTAAGGCCCACAAAAATAATGGGGTTTGTGTGACGGGACTGAACGGGCCTAATTATTAGGCATTTATTATTTCGACTACCCTTTCTTGCTAATACACTTCCCTTTTAATTTTATTTTCTAAAATTATCCTACAAAATACACTCCCCTTAAATTTTCTTCTTCTAGAATCAATATTTCGAAACTTTACATCCTCTCTCTTTTGTTCAGACTTCAACCTCCCCCTTCTTTTTGTACCAACAATTGTTTATTGTGCCCCAAGTTCTTATTTTTGGCAAACTCTTTTTCCAATAACTTTTCTCTAATAAAAAAAGAGACTTATCCACAACTAATGCAACACATGATGGGAAAGGGGACAGTGAGGCTTGGGTAGGTGGTAAAGGCTTGAGTCTTGAAAGATTGATGGGGGATGGAAATTTTGCCAAGAATACTCTTTTATTTTATTTTTTTAACTTTAGGTTATGAGATTCATACTCTCTTCTTAAGTGTTGTGGTTTGATTTAAAATTGTTAGAGCATTCTTCTTCTCAACTTTCTCACGTTGACTAAGGAGGAAGAGTGAGGTACAAAATTTTGAATTGCTCTTCACCTTTCACTTTCTCTTTTCTTCTTTTGCCACTCATAAAAAGCAAAGTTAGTGCATTTGTTTGACCTTAAGCAAACTGTGTAGGAAACAGGACCAATTTTTGCACTATTGTTGGAGTTTTTCTGGAAGCAAACTGTGTCATGTGGGTGTGTGGGTTAATGGTTTTTTTCTTGATTTGGGACAAGTATAGTTGGGCCTAGATACTTGATTTGAGGAAAAAGGATTTTATCATAATATGTAAAGCACATTGTGGGATGTTACTGAAGACAGTTCTGAGATGTGGATTGGGAGGAATTTCTGAAATGCAAAACGTAGTTGTGTGTGTGCACAAAGGGGAGTGTATTTTCTCGGATATTTTTGGGAAAAGAAATAAAAGGGAAGTGTACTAGTAATTATGGCGAGAGAAAATAGTAAATGCCAATTATTATTGTCGTCTCTAGTAAAAAGAGAAAAAAAAAACTTTTGAATATATAAATAATAGTATGCTTGAAATTCATAAATTATATTTTAAATTTATGGTAAAAATTTTTGATATAAGATTATTTTTAATTCCTAACTATTACTTTGTTTTAAACTTACTAAAAAATAATTCATTTTAAAGAGTATAATTTAAATTGGTAATAAATAAATGTTTTTTAGCATATGATTATATTTTAAATTTATGATAAATAATTTTGATATGATATTATTTTCAATTAATAACTAATATTTTATTTTAAACTTAAGCAAAAAAATTATTTTAAAAGATATTGAGTATTGAATTTAAAAATAAAGATTACGATGATTAAAAATAATAATTTAAAACACTCATGAAGAAATTTTCTACTTTGTTAAAAAATGACTCCTATAAATACTCTTATGAAGATAATTATTCTAATTTTTATATGCATATAAGATAAATGAAATTTTAATATTTTTCTTAAATGTAAAAAATTAAAAACTTTATGCAACATATTTAATAATAACTTTGTTATTATATAAATAAATAAGGTCCTGCTTGATATTGACTTAGTAATTAAATTAACTTTTAATCAGCTGTACTTTGTACTTGCGTTGTATCCATCTATTTAATAAACAATCAAGTCATTAAAAAAATATATATATATTTATGGCTAGAAGATGAGGCAGTAATAATGAAATAAAACACGAAAAACATTAACCAAAAAAAGGAAAAAGGAAATCTGTGGGCATAGGGAGTAAATGGGGATTTCACAAACTGTGCAAAATGGGAAGGAAAATCTCACTGGACAGCGACACCGTACGACGATTCATGGGTTCCTCTCCGTCAACACCCAAAGCCAAACAAACAAACATTAACCTTAACCAAACAAACCCTAAGTTTTGATCTGCCTCTCATTCTTTGTTCCCTTCTCATCCATTCCTAAATAAATTCTAGATAATTTTTTTCCGTTATATTTCCTAAATAAAATTCCCCGATTAACCATCGTGCTACCCACAAAATCTAATCTTCTTCCCATTTTTTTCTGAGCATTTAGCTGTCGCTTCCTTTTGTTTGTTTTTTGTCATCCTCGGCAGATCAGGTTTTGTTTTTGCTTCTGCTCCAGCTTTGGAGGATCCACAGTTTCTCTCTGAGTGGTAATTTGAGATTTCTCAGCTCTATTTTCTATTTATTAAGTTGAATTATTCATATTTTTCGCTTGTTGAGATATATTAATTTCACTTTGCATCCTTGGTTTTCATCTTGGTTTCTCGAGCTCTGATTATTGTGGCTTTGTCAATTGTGGTAGAGATTAATGTCGTAGTGTTATTATAGAGGTGAAGAGAACTTGTACCATCTTAGGTTTGGAGATAACATAGGGCAACATCAAAAGTTGGATTTTGGGATGATTGGGAGGGAACAAGGTGCAATGTATTGGTTGGTTCCTGTTGGTACAACGGATACATTAATGATTGTAGCTTTGTAGATTAATTCAACACAAAAGCATGTGATTATAGTGTTTTGTCTAACATGCTTGACTTTACGGTGATGGAATTTGGTTGTAAGTTTTGAAGAGAATGCTGTCTTTTAGGCTGTCTTGTAATGTAAGTTATGTTTGGTGCAGGGTGGTTTAATGTATATTTTGAAGATACTGATATAAGTATGGGCAGCAGTGAGATGGATAAAACTCCAAAAGAGAAGGAGTCAAAGACGCCGCCACCACCACCTACGTCACAGGTCTAACTGTTTTTCTTTTCTTCTATCTGTATTGATGGTTAATGGTCGGTAGTTTTTGTGTGATGCCAAAAGCATTTGTTTTTTCTTTCCCAGGAGCAGTCTTCGACCACCAGCACTGGAACAATTAATCCTGAGTGGCCTGGCTTTCAGGTTTTTATTGAAACAGTCTTTGTTGGCATTAATGGCTTATCATTTTCGTTATTGTCAAGATTGGATTTTGGTTCACCCAGCTCCCTTATTTTGTAGGCATATTCTCCTATACCTCCACATGGTTTCTTGGCATCAAATCCCCAGGCTCACCCTTATATGTGGGGTGTCCAGGTAATTGTCACTTACATTATAAAAGGCAATCCCATGTGCATGGTAGTGTTAATGTGAAATTAACCTTGTGCTATTGCTCAGTTAAATGTAAGACCTAACTGGACCAAAGTACTGTCTATACTTGAGCTGTGGTCAAATGGAAAATAATTTAGATATTAATTTTTTCTTCTTTTCAAGCTATTAGCCTATTTATTACAAATATTTAAGTTACATGGTTTTAGACGGTAGGAGGAAGAGAGAGAATAAGCTAATGAATAACATGAATTGGTGTTGATTTGATACAAAATACAAAGCCATAACCTTTATTTATGCTGACACTAGATTCATAATTCTAATTAGGAAAACAAACCATGAAATATAATGAAGTATGAAAATAAATCCTAAGATGTTGTTTTAAATTATTCCATAGTTCATACAATAATGATATTGAGATGTTTTTGAGATATTCTAGCACACTCCCTCTAGCTAAATCTTATGAAGCTTTAAGCTTGATACAAATGAACAGGAGGGATAACTTAGGAAGATGACTGGAGGGATGCTCAGGTTGAAAAGCTGGCTGGAGTGTTGCATGACCTAGGAAGAAGAGTTTTTGTCGGGGTGATCATTAGAAGAAATTTGCCAGCAATCAGTTATACTCTGCAAGAACTTAAACTTCTATAACATAAAAACTTTGGAGACCCAAAAAACTTGGAAATATGACCTGTGATTGTGAATTATATTTGGAGCTGGAGTGAGTCAGAACTAAGTCCAATCACCTGAAGAATGGTGAGAATAAAATCACCATCCAGTAGAGAAGTCACTGTTGAAATGGTCATTAGCAGAAAAAGAAGTCATCAATTGGTAGAAAAGTCACTGTCAGAAAAATAAACATCCAAAAGGAGTCAAACAGCCCAAATCGAAGATAACCATTGCTAAGAATACCAATAATCAAGCCAAGCCAACGGAAAACAGCTCACTCTTGATGAAGGCAGGAAAAACACACCAAATTGTTTTGTCAAACACAACTGAGTGGATCCAAAGAGAGGTAAACAACCATGTCGAGGTGGAAAACAAATGTGATGATAGGGGCCAGGCCAGGCTAGAGATGGTGCAGTGAGGCACACAATGACAAAAGTGGTGGGAATATTGCTTCATGCTTTCCCATTCACTAAAATAAAGGACATCTAAATATGAGATTAACTGCAAAACAAAGATGAATTCTAGAGAAAGGGTGGGTGGTTGAACAAGGCTAGACCAGATCTGAAGACAGGAGATCACAGGTCAAGCAACCATGGATCAAGCAAGAATGGTGGCCGGAGGAAATAGGGGCATGGGTACTGGAGCAGTGATATTTAGGTGGTGTGTGGGCATTGAGCAGGTTTTATGGCAGTGCTGCACCAGTGGCTAGTCAGCTCTCAGCTGCAGAACATTGGAGGGCCTGCAGCCATTGATAACCATGAGTATGACTGCACGAGAGAAAGGTTGTTGCAATTGCAAAAACACATGGTATAGGGGGATGACAAAAAAAGTCAATGAAAATCAGCATAACAGTGATGGGCCAGGTCATGGAGGATGGCACTGGCACCACTTTGATACCATGTTGAAATTATAGGGTTTTAGGTAGGTTAGGAGGAAGGGAGAATCTGCCTGTGAATAATTTGAAATTCATATGGTTTTGATTTAAATACAAAATACAAAGCCACAATCCATATTTAAATTTTAAACTAATACTAGATTCCTGATTTTAATTAATTAAATAAGGAAACAAATCTTGAAATATAATGAAATACGGAAACCACTCCTAAAAGATGATCTAAGAAACTCTAAAATACTGTAAGATACAATAGTGTTATGAGATATTTTCTAGATATTCTAACAAACCAACCATCAGTAAGCAGAACTATGGAAGAACATTAGTAGAAAGAAACTTACTTCATTATTTGATTGCGGCTAGGAGCTAGCAAATGTGTGTTAGTGTTTGAGCCTGATCATATTCATGAAGGAGAAGGATTTCGTACATTTTTATTTGTTGGCCAGTGAAGTTGAATCCCCTGTTTACCATTTTTTGTTGTTGTATATAAACAAGCATTACTAAACCCCTTGTATTACTATGTTGATCACTTGATTGCAGGAAATTAGGAGTTGTGAATAATCCTTTTCGCAAATTGATAGTGTTTTGAGTTTTTCAGGATTGTCTGCTGTGTGTATTGAATGTCTGATCAGAGAGAAAGTGATTACGAAACTGTTTCAACTTTAGTAATTTCATCATCTCATTAGTGCTACCATGTTTGTGGGAAGGGTAAAAATGGAAACTTAAATAGTTAGGCAATGACAATGGTGGTGATGGGAGCCCGAACTGATGGTTGTGGCATATCAATTGTACTCTGGTAATGGCACTGGTGATGCTGGGCTGGTTAGCGGTGTGGTGGATGATGATGAATGTATTAGTAGCCTTTGGTGATGGTGATAGTTATTCAGATGGGACCATAGTTCAGAGCAATGGTAGTGGTGGTTGGTAGCATGTAAAATCATTGTTTGGTTAATTTATAGTAATTTGAGATTTACTTATTGTTAGGGAAATACTTGCTTCACCAATATGCATATATTGTGATTAATGAGGATTCTAGTTCCTTGCATGTCTTAGGTGTAATTATTTTGTTAAAGTTTTGTTGTATCAGGAAATTAAATGGCTTGAATTTCCTAATCAGGAGTTGACACGAACTATTTTTACCTCTAGAGATGAATTCTATAGATTTTGGTCCTTGACTGTTGAATGGTCTTCTTTGCTTGTCATTCTTTATTCTTTCTAGTGTTCTCTACTGCATCTACAAGACTACAACTACAACTAGTCTATACTACACTAACAATATGAAATATCTCATTTAAAGTCTGTCTCATTCCTCCTTTGGTTCATTAATGAAATTTTTATCAGCAGCAATTTATGCCTCCCTATGGTACTCCACCACATCCCTATGTTGCAATGTATCCCCCTGGTGGCATTTATGCTCATCCATCCATGCCTCCGGTATTTTTTGTAAACTATACTTTCTTGAAGTTATCATGCTGAATCATTAGCTCATCAACTACTGTTGCCTCAAATTTATACAGGGATCTTATCCTTTTAGTCCTTTTGCCATGCCTTCTCCAAATGGCATTGCTGAGGCATCAGTGAGTTTTCCCCTTTTGTTTTTTTGTGCTCATTCTCACCTTGTCTTTGTCTGTCTTTTCCCTCTTCTGTGCAAAACTTGTTCTTATCCGAGTAAGGAAAAATAATCTATTAGTTTTCATGCAGGGAAACACTCCTGGCAGCATGGAAGCTGATGGTAAACCTCCTGAGGTGAAGGAAAAATTGCCAATCAAAAGATCAAAAGGAAGTTTGGGTAGTTTGAATATGATCACAGGGAAAAATAATGAACATGGTAAAACACCAGGGACATCTGCTAATGGAATTCATTCGAAGAGGTACGTGTTGTGTTGATCAATCTCCTTGAAATATGTACCCTCTTATCTGAATCAAAGCAATCCAGCTTGGCCAAAGAAAGACACACTTTGCTTCCAAATGTCCTGCCAATTGCTAAACTGTTGATTCTATGCATCCACTCTTTTTACATGGCATAGTATTTTGCTATGATATGTTACCAATCATCATCATCAGTTACTGTTTCTATAGCTAGGGGAATAATATAACTAATACATATTTGGAGGACTGGATTATGCACCAAATAGAACTCATTTTAATTATTTAATTCAGAACTGGAGGAATGAATATGAATTTGATAATTGGTTATCATTTGCATCCATTTCTCTAGTGTTAAAAGAATGAACTTCATTTTAATTATAAAATCTTTGGTCTTGCTTTTTGGTATTCCAGATCATGGAAATAAAGCTAGAAAATTGTTTGACTTTATTCAGACAAAGCAAGTCCTTAAAGTTCACTTTGATGTGTGATTTTGTTGCAGCCTTCAGAGCCTATCATTATCTGAACCACAATGATAAAATATAAATGACTTAAGGATTCTGAATACCATGTACTATCTAGTTGGGAATAAAAACACTAGTCACTTCCTGAAGTTGATGTTTCCTTCATTGGTGTCCTTTTAATCTTTTAGTCTGATTTATTGCAGTTTTTTAATACAGTATGTAAGCTTTCTTTTAGAATTTTGTTGGGCTTCTATTCTGTACATATTATCTTTTAGATTACAGAAATTGCTATTAATACTTATTTTAGATTGCCTGGGGATCTCTACACAGTTACTTGATATAGATATTTTTTATTTATTTATCTGTGCTTGTACTTTCCTGTCAATAATTGTAAATATAATATTAGGTTTGACAATGGTTTCTTTTTCTAAGCCTGTTGAGTATATTTGCTTTCCATTTGCAATTGCATACTGGCGACTTATGCTGATTGGGAAATCTTGGATTTGTAGTGGTGAGAGTGCAAGTGAAGGCGAAGGTACTAGTGAAGGAAGTGATGCCAATTCTCAAAATGTAAGTTCAGGGACAGTCCTCAGTTTTCTACTGTGTTGTCAATATGTATCCATTAATACTTATTTTGCAGTAATTGTAAGTTTTAAGGAGTATACAATGACAACAAAAGCCTTATCCCACTAGGTGAGGTTGGCTACATGGATCATTCAATCTCATTGGACTTGGTTAAAGAGCAAATTTTCAGGGATATTATTCACTATGATATCCCTCTTAACAATTTCCTCTAATATCTTGGTCTCTCTCTACCTCTTTTCAAAGGACTAAAAACAGTGATCTACTCTTTGCATTAGTGCTTCCAGTGACCATTTTACGTGTGTCCAAACCACCTTAAAATATTTGTCATATTTTCCTCACAGATGCCTCACCTATATCTACTCATTATATAGACTTATATCTTGTCCTTTCTTGCTTGGTCACACGTCCATCTAAAGTTTTAAGGAACATACTATATGTTAAAAAAGGTGAAAAGAACATGTTATTGAATACAATGGTGTAGCTCTTTCTATCAATATAATTCATGTACGATTGCTATCCTGAATTAAGCGTTTAATCTTATTATAATGAATAAGAACTGCTGTTTACCTAATATATAGATGATTTTATGGGGGCAAAAACAGTCAATAAGTTTTGAAATTATGTTTTTTTTTTTAAATGAAATATAAGTGGTGAATAATACCCAAAGACTTACCTGTCAAAATACCATTATTCTAGATACCAAACCTAATTAAGCACTTTTACACTAGCTGCTTTACTCACTTCCATCCAGAAAAAAATGTGAGGATCCTTGCTCATTTATTTTAATACTACATTCAGGCATTGTCGCAGCAACTCTAGCTCATTTAACAATGTACTTGAGTCACACAACACATTATTTCCGGGTAATACCTAGCATTAGTACACATAATCCGTTGTGGGCTCCCGTGTTTGGGGTTTCAATAAGTTTTACGTTGGCTATTTGAGAGCTTTACACAATCCTCCTCCTTTACTAAGGCTTGAGACTGACTATGAGACCTTTGGCGGAGTTGGAGAGCGGGGATGAGGAAGGATATTGGCGGAAATTATTAAAAGGGATAAGGCCATTGTTCTTATAAAACAAGAGTACTACAAGTCTTTTTACAAGTTTTTGTTGCAAAACAATGTAAAGTACTAATGGATGTTCAATGTTTTTTTTTTACGTCTATCTGTCAGATAAATGATATACATAATTTATAAATGTCTATTATGTTTAAGAATATGACATGGATCTGGGATACATAGCTCATGCTGGCTGCTGCTCATATTTGTGGGATACTCAACTATCTTTTGAATGATGTCCTAAATAAATTATGCATGCCTTTTGCTCTTTAAGTGTTAGATAATTATTATTATGATAGGTGTATTTATTTCTGTTTTTTTTTTCATAGGACTCTCAATTGAAATCTGGGGGCAGGCAGGATTCTTTTGAAGGTTTGGAATGCTTACTTTCTTTTGTTTCAATATATTTTCTAACTTTCTTGTGTAGTTCCATATATTGACCAATTATGTTTCTATGCTTCAGCTGAAATGTACTTTTTTTCTATTGAATCATTTGAATTACAGATGAACCATCTCAAAATGGCAGTTTGGCATATACTGCTCAAAATGGGGGACTAAATACACCTCATACAGTAGTCAATCAAACTATGTCTATCATACCTATCTCTGCAGGTGGTGCTCCTGGAGCTGTTCCTGGTCCCACGACAAACTTAAATATAGGAATGGATTATTGGGGTACACCAGCTTCATCCAACATTCCTGCACTTGGCAGAAAGGTTCCATCTACTGCAGTTGCTGGAGGGATGGTTACCGTTGGATCTCGGGATAGTGCTCAGTCACAACTTTGGCTACAGGTTATTTTTTACTGCAGACTGATGATATGATGACTGTTACCTTGATATATAGAAGAAAAAAATTAACTGGTTTACCCTTTTGAATATATATAAGTAATGTCCTAATTGTGAACTTCATGACACATTGTTCTCTGGCTGTGACATATAATGAAAGTTTTATAGCTTTTAGACTTTTAGTGCATTCTAGAGGTTTGTGGACTTAAACTACATTCTGGAAATGATCGCAATTTGCAGAACTAAAAGGAGATGAAGTTGTGAAGTAGAATAGCATCTTAAGTTGTAGGGTGAAAAAATAGTTGGACAAATTGAAGTTTGTAACTGTCTGGTTGTATGCGGTAATTAACATTAAGCTTGATAAGAGCATTTGCTGTTATAGTGAGTGACATATATAATAGTCATTCAAAGTTAGTACTGAATTTTAAGTCTTGACATGTATTTGAGCTAACCTCTATGTCAGCTATCCTCTTGTGCTCATAACCAACACATACTGTGCTCTATGTTTGGCAATTTTTTCATCACATTTCAAACGGAGAATCTGTTAGTGAATGAAGCAAATGCCTTATGCCTCTTGTTATTTCCTCATTAAGATATCTTTTGGTAAAGTAAATTTATTCATTTGATTATACACATTGGTATTTGGGGTTTAATCTGCTGCAGACTATTAGACTTTTGGTATGTAGAAACTTTGCCTCACAAAGATTTTTTTTCTCCCAACCACCACCCATAGCCCGAGGGTTAGTCTGATAGTTATGTCTGTGGGCGTACCTAGTCAAAGACCAAAGGTTATTTTCTTATGTTTATGTCATTGTGGCCTTATTAAAAGCATGGTTTTGTTGTGCTAATTATAAGAAACAGACTCATTTTTAGATATATTAAATGCTAATTTCCTTTTATATCCTTAATTTATCGTGAAGTCTATTAAGACACTCACTCATTTCCCATGCAAGTGGATGCAGTAATGGACCTGTTAACAGTATAAACCACACTCATTGGTTGGAAAAATTATTCCTTGAATTACAAGTATTGTCATTAAACACAACCGCTACTTAAAATCATTTAATTCTATGGTTATTTTTGGAATGAAATTCAAATTTATGATATTAATTAAAATTAAC
The DNA here is from genome assembly GCF_000004515.6 of Glycine max. NCBI lineage: Eukaryota > Viridiplantae > Streptophyta > Magnoliopsida > Fabales > Fabaceae > Glycine > Glycine max. The sequence continues at coordinate 1,306,060 of NC_016088.4, read as the reverse complement.
TAACCTAACTATTTTCATTGTTCTTGATGAATTTATTATTTGTTTCTTATATAAAGAACTGGAGGTATTATTAAATATCTAGTAAATCCCAAGAACTTGCAATACTGCTCTTAATGTTGGTCTCAGACCTGATTTTAAAGTTTTATTGTTGCTTTATTACTGTCTTTACATGTTATTTTATATTTTTCTTTTCTGGTTAACTTTCAGGATGAAAGAGAGCTTAAAAGGCAAAGGCGGAAGCAGTCTAACAGGGAATCTGCTCGTAGGTCCAGGTTGCGAAAGCAGGTAATGGAGAGTACCCTATGGTGATTTCCTTCTGTGGTTGGTTGATCATAAGTCACATCTAACTTCTGTTTGAGTTTTTCTTAAAGGCTGAGTGTGATGAGTTAGCTCAGCGTGCTGAGGCTTTGAAGGAAGAAAATGCTTCTCTCCGGTCTGAAGTAAATCGAATCAGGAGTGATTATGAGCAGCTAGTCTCCGAGAATTCAGCTCTCAAGGTAATGTTAGAATCTTATATTGCTACTTTTTGGAAATTGGAAGTTTTTAAACCGAGGGAAAGAAATGAAGAGGGATGGGATGGTGGGGTCATTATTTCCTCTTGCTCAAATGTCTAACTAAAGAAAGGAGAACTAAGGAACTCTCTACTCCTTATTTGAGAGTTTTAGGGTACACAAATTATCTCCCTTTATTTATTTAAAAAAAAAACATTTTTATCATTTCCAAAAATAGACAGGAAAGAACTCTTGGGGTTTGAGGGTCCCCCCTCCCCTCTTTGTATACAAGGTTTTAGGTAACTTTTCAAACATTGTGAATATGTTGTTTTTGGTGTCTTCTGCAAATTGATAAGCACTCTTGCCAGTACCATGTTTTCTGTATGACACAAACTTTCTAGCAAAGAATAGGTTCAGAGTGATAACTTACACATTTGAAAGTTGATTCAGCAAAAAACATATATGCCTAGATGGACTAATATGACTGTTATAACTAAATAACCTGCTTGATATCTGAAGATTTGTGGGAAGACTGACCACACTGTCTGTTCTACAGGAGAGACTGGGGGAACTACCTGCGAATGATGATCATCACAGGTCTTGCAGGAATGATCAGCATGTGGGTAATGACACTCAACAGAGTGGGCAGACAGAGGCCATGCCGGGCGGTCAGTAGCACCAACCAACCACTGCATGCCTCTTTTCAGAGAGATAATCTAACTTAAATAGCAAGAGCAAGATCTTGTTTCGGATAGCTTGTAGTTCAAATTGTATTAAAGCTGATCATTTATAGTCTTAAGATCTGTTTAATGTTATATGATCCTTCATTCCTAATTTGCCTTTTATTTTCCCACTCATTCAAAACAACCTGGATTGTTATGTAGTGTGTGAATTGTGTCATACCTTATCTTCAGCTCCAAAGTTAGTGTTCCCATTAAGTAAGCAATATAGTTAACGGTGTTGTCCATTATATCATTTCATGTACAAATGATTTATCAGGAAAATAAAGAAGAGAAAATCTCTGATGCTTTGACAAGCTTTCTATCTAGTTAAAACGTAGCCGTTTTAGATAGTTCTGCAATACATGTTTACCAAAATCTGTCTGTGTTTGGACAGATAAAAAACTTGAACCGATTTACTTCAGCCGCAAGACTAAGTCATATTTTTTGTGATCAGATACTTGATCAAATTTGGGTAATTGGGATACGCGAAATAATTATAATTATATTCTACAAAATAGCCACAAAATCTTAAATTACATAATTTAGTTTTCAATGGGATTTTGAGTAAGGTCAAGTCAAATTGATTTTTAATGTGTTTGGATGGAGAATTTTTAGAGAAATTTAATCTTCAAGTGCATTTAAAATACAATACATAAATTAACATGTTTGGATACCAAATATAAGGAATTTTTAAAACAATAATATTTTTTTAGAATTTTTTAAAATATGAAGAAATTTAACATAACACCTACAATGATTAACATAATGAATTTGTATACTATGAAAATTAAAATTAAATTACTTTATGTAAAGGCTTAAATTTACTTTTGACCACTATAGTTTCACAATAATGTAATTTTAAAATTTTATTGCTTTATTGCAAATTTGGTCTTTTAGGTTTTTAAAATTTAACAATTTTGGTTCATAATCAGTTTGTCATCAATTTTTTAACAAAAATCACTAACTTAAATTTAAGTGATAACAATATTGATATGATAGATAATGTGATAGTCTAAAATATATGTTGACATGACATTGATAATCCAAACTTAGATCCCTTCTAATACATTACAACACTAGTAATGCCTAAACTTATGTTTGGTAGAAGAGAAAACATGAGGGAAAAAAAATAAAGAGAAAAGAAAACATATATAACAAAATATTTTTTTATTTGGTTGGAGAGAAAATGGAAGAAGAGGAATAAGAAAGTTGACCCATAGAAAATAAAGTTTAAATTTTTCATTCTATTTTTTATTTTGCAATTCAAATTTTAAACTTTTCTTTCCTTTCTTATTTTTCTTCCTTCCAACCATACAAACCATAAGGATGTGTAGATGGACCAATTAGGCCATCTAAGGTTCAACCATGAAACTTGTGTTTTTTAGCTAGATAAATTTGATTTGTGAATTAAATGAACTAAATTTTTTAGTTCACATTTGACTCATGAAGTTTGTAGTTAAATGGGTCGGCCCATGATCTAATAAAAAAGTTTTAAAAATTCATTTTTTAAAAAGTATACAATTGTCAAATAGTGGGAATTTTTTTCTTTTCCTTCCATGTTTTTAAGTTAAGGTAGAGATAAAAATACATAAAAATTATAAATATCATTATAAACATTCAATTAAATATTAAACATTCAACTTTCAATAAAATATCAAACACACACAAGACTGATACCTATTAAAAAATATATAAATATAATCATTCAATTAATATTAAACATTCAACAGTAAATAAAATATCAAACGTTCCCAAAACTAATACTTATCAAATAACAAAACATCAAAGTTTTAATACATCAAATGTCAAGTCTAAAGTGACTAAAGTCAAAAGTATTTTTTTTTACACAAGTTAGTCTATTCAAACATTTGCCAGTAGTAAGTTATGTGCATTGTACATGACATTTAATAAGTGTTTTTTTCTTCAAAAATGTCTTTGCCTTCCTCCTTCAAATATAAGACAATTTTGATTATAAAAAAAAGTTATAGAAAACTCAATCAAGATGTCATATTAGTAAACCTATAAGCTAAATGAATACCATCAACCAAATGAATATCATCGTGAGCAACAAAAAATATTGAACCAACCTTGTTTTAACAAACCCATAAGCCAAATGAATAGTTATGGGTGTCAGAAACTAAATGAAATGATCCCAACCAAGCCATCAATGATTCAACACATAAAATCATCTAAATCAACTTCATACCAACAATAATAACATTAAATTTAGATATATTTTAAAAATAAAGAAAAGTGTGTATAGTTTTCTTAAACCTTAGGAGATCAATATTTGTGTAAGTTAAGAAAAAAGAGAAAAAAATGTGAGTAATTTTTGTAAGAATATAATTTCTTCTACAATTTTTTTATGACAGAAACTACGTACTAACATATATATTTTTTGTGATAAGGTACTAATACGTTTAATAGTGTTAGTTATTAGGATTTGGAATAAAAATAAAATAGATATGTTTATAGAATGAAAATAATTTGAGGGAGTAGAGACTACAAATATATTTTTTGAAATTCAAGTAATTAAACAGTTTTTTTTCAAAGCAAATTTATCTCAATTCTTAAAACTAAAAACATAATTCACTTATGTAATACATGAATATTTCTATAAAAATTGAATTATACGCCACGGCATGTTTAGTACATAAAGTATTCTCTGATGCTCGATTGCCATAAAAATAGTAACGTGTAGGATTGCATAGTCTCCTTTGGGCTGATGCTATCCATCCTGATACACTTTTATTTATTGTCTATTTTTCCCCTGTGAGTGTAACTAAGAAAAAGTACATCAATTAGGTATGACAATAATAAGGGTGAATAAATTTTGAATTTATACGCTGCAGCATGTATAGTACCACGTACATCAGTTAGGTGTAATGTTATCAGACTAGACTCGGAATGATTATTAACTTGGTTATGAATATTTTATTATTAGATTAATGATTGATCCAATAAATCATTAATTGATCTATATTATTCAGTTTATATTAAAAAAATCTAAATAGTTTTATAATTGGTAAACTTATACACTTAAAATTTAAAGTTTAATAAAATTTAATATATTTAAAAATATAATTATAAATTTGTTTAAAATTTTGAACATATAACATTTTTTCAAAATTTAGTATAAATAACCTTAAATTAATATTTAAAAAATATATAATTATTGTACAATGTGTGAATCACAAACTGGCTGGGTAGGAGACTATGCTTCAACCTTATTAAGTTATTATTATATATTATTTGATGCTATCCATCCATTGATGCAATTTGATTTTTTTTTTTCTGTAATAATAAGTGTAAGTGTGTAACCAAGAAAAAGTACATCAATTGGGTATGATAATAATAAGGGTAAATAAAATTTGAATTTATATGGTGCAGCATGGATAGTACCACGTACATCAGTTAGGTGTGATAATAACGAAGGTATAATAATGAGGGTGAAGCGGGAGTAGCTTTTATACTTATTGTTCCAACTGCATCAATTAAAGTGGCTTATCTATAAAGATATTTCAGCAGCTAGGCTTATAGCTCAATGTGAACAGAATAACAGATGGCTTCGGGCTCCAGCATAGTGTATTTGGATTGAAATTAATAATGTTATATATATATATATATATATATAAATTCAATGAATAAAAATAAAATAAAAACAAAAATAAAAATGCTAATATTATAATAAATTATTTTTGTCTTAAAAGTATTTTTATGTCTAATTTTCAAACATGTAGTTGTTAAAGTCAACAAACATAAATAAACCATCCGTTCATATTCACATGTGAGTATTGCATGAGGTGCTGCCTTATTATGCATTCTTATCTGGCTATCAATTTGGACTTAAATAAACTTTAATTTGTTTGGTGGAGTAGGGTAGACTAGAAAGAAATAAGATATGTAAAAATAAAAAAAGATGAGTAAATATACTATTTAATTATTAATTTGATGCTTAAATTTTTAAAATATTGAATTTGATTGTTGTTAATTGATTGATAAATGTACCAATTTTATCACAAGTAATAAAGTACGTGGAAGTCCGAGTGTCAAATCCACAGAGATTTTGGTGTACTTAAGTGATGCAAATTCAATTATTAAGTAATAAAAAGAAATAAAATAATAGATAAAGAAAATATAAAGATTTAGAAGAAGAGATAAATATTTAAAGATAGAAAAGATAAAATATTTAAATTAAGAGATGATAAAGATAAAAGAAAATAGAAGATAAAGAAAGATAACATGAAGATAGAGAAAGATAAATTATTGATAATGTTGGGCCCTAATAGGCCAAAACTACTTATGATACAATAATGTAACTAATTTTCTCTATTTTATGAAATCCATATTTTCATATGAATCTCCTGAATTATCCTATCTTTGGTTTCCCGCACGAAGTACCTAGTTTATTTATACTTTTCCCCAAATTTCTTTGATGAGATAGGATAACCAACTACATTAAGATAAAAGATGCAAAATTATGTGGGCAAAATAAATATCAATTTATTTCTAAAAGTGAATTTATTAAGACACCCTTCTCTAGTTCTCTAGACAATAATCATTTTCCACTGCATTACCCTTTGAACAATATATGAGTGATCAGACTATAATAATAAATAAGCACAGAGAAGAATAATGGAAACAAAATAACATTAATTAGATATTTAGACAAAGGATTACATCACAAACATTTTGGCCTCCGGGTACCCAACAAAGAAGGGGTTTAGCCTCTGATGATCATGAGAGATTTTACACTTCAGGAGTTAATGAAAGAAGATGATAGATGACTAATAATAAGAAAATGAGAATGACTAACGAAATAAGATTTTCCCTAAGGGATAAACCTAATATGTGGGTTATGAGACTTTATCTTCCTCCTCCTTGACTTGACTCCCTCTGTATAACTATTGGAATGGACTTGTACTTGATGTAAAAAATCTTCTTTATTGATATCTTCTGGATCTTTTTATTATTTTAATCCTTCTTTTTCATATTTGCAAGTCATAGATAAGAAAAATATCAATTCATATCATTTAAGCTAAAGATAACTGTTAAATATATATTTTTAAAGATATTTTCAATATATTTTTATTATCAAATTAGCTTATACTTCGCAGTTATCAATTCTTAAGTTCTTTAAAATGAATCATATATTTAAAATGAATGAATTTGGTCTCTAAATTTTTTATTATCAAATTTGTCCTCAAGTTCTTAAAAATTTGATAATCAAATTGATTCATTTTTTAGGGTTTGAATATCAAATTGATTCACTTTTAATAATTTGAGAACTTAAATGAACTTTCAAAAATTTGTAGAACCAATTGATTTATTTTTAAAAATTTGGGGACTAAATTGAACCATTTAAAATAATTTGGAGATCGAATCAATAATTAAGCCTAAAAATATATGAAAAAATATATTTGATTGAAAAAAAATAAAAAAATGAAAAGAAAGATAAAAAGATAAATATAAGTAAATAATAAATAATATTGTTCATAGTAATACTATTTCATAGTGATACTATTTGATACAAACATAATTATAAGGTGAGTTTAAAATCTTAACATGTAACGTCTTCTCATAAAATAAAATATTGTTATATATATATTAAGTTTATAAATCTACTTTCATTTATACTGGGATAAAGAAGATTAGGTTTAAATAATTTTCTGTTTGTTTTTGTTTTTATTTTAAATTATTTTATATCGTTATAGCTTTTATAAAATAATAATTTTTTAATATAAGTTTTTCTTATATTTTTTTTTTATATTTCAGTCTTTATTATTTAGGTAACAGACTTATTTTCCAATCTGTGTTAACAATGACATCACATAGTTAGAAAATTCTGATGTGAAAAATCAAAATGAAATAACTTTTTTAATGGAGATCAAAATAAAAAAATGGAGAAAGCTAAGTAAAAATGACCATATATTATAAAAATAAAAAAATTATTTAAGTAAAAAAATATTAATATGGGATAAAGATAAGATAGAGATACGATTTGAAAATAAAGAACTAAGGGTAAATTGTGTTTTATGTACTTAAGGCAAAATTGGTCTCAGCTCAGTTCCTATGTTATAAAAATGACGGGCTTTATTCTCGCATTTTTCCTATAATTGATGAATTCCCTCTCCCCCTCTTCCCTCTTTTTTCATTATAAAACTCAAGGTATTTTTGTGTGGAAAAAATTCACTTTATAGAACATACAAGTACCAAAGTAATCGTTTTTTTTAATAAAAAAATAGAGCCTGATTAACATCATTTTTAACCAGAAATTATAACACCTAAAAAAATGTATTTTATCCAAAAAAAAGTATTGTACGAAAACATTACCATTGATATAATATTGTATTGTGTAATATCATAATTATTGTATTGCTGTAAAAATTGAATTATACTCATTATTGCATTAATTAATTCTTTAAGCAAAACATCAATAGTAAATGCAAAGATTGTTATATATACGCTGTGATAGAAGAAACAAAACATCCACACGTGCTAAAGCGACCACTTAACAAAAATCCGCTGATTAAAAAAAAAATTTCACACGTGACACTAGTGGAAAGCGCGAATTCTACATCGATGAAAATCCACATTCAAAGACGGTGCATAGATGATGTAGAATATACCGTCGTTGATAGGCTAACGTTTCAACAACGTTCGTCAACTGCCCGATGTAGAAAACCATAATATTTTAAATCGGTGCCAGCATAATGATCGATGTTGAAAGCTTCAGATCGAAATCGGTGGTGCTTTCAGGCACGACGTTGAACACGTTCATTCAACATCGTTTGTTAAGACGTGCCCGATGTTGAAACCGCGCTTTCTACATCGATGGAAATCCAGGAACGTCTTTGTAAGTTAGTATTTCAACATCGGTGCTGACGTCAGTAGCTACACGAAATTAGTAGTTCTTTTGCAAAAAATTTTAAACCATATTCAAAGGCGGTCGTTAAAAGCTATTCAAATAAACGTCGTTGTCCTACTTCTACTCATTATTAAAAGCAATTCTCTTAACAAACGTTGTTGTAAAATTTAGAAAAATTTCAAAAATGTCACTGCGTCTCCATCTACGACGTTTCCTTTATGACCGTCGTAAACGGTGCGTCTTAAAAAACCTATATTTTAGTAGTGACATCACATTTTGTCTTTCTTATCTGATATTTGTTTTCTTTTTCCAGGAATCTTCTAAAAAAAATATATTTCATGCATACGGTAGGTGCTAATTAATACTAAAAAGAAAAAGAGAAAAAAAAATATGGGTATGATAACCACTCATTATAAGTATATTTTGGGATTAAATTATATAGGAATTTGTAATTTTTCTCTTCTAATTCTTTGTTTTTGAGTAAATAATAGTTAAATTAACATCATTTAATTTTTTTGTCCAGAGAATATTAAAAGTAACGAATTTATAATGCTTTTTAAGTAAAATAAAAACAAAAAAGTAAGATAATTAAAGAAAACAAGACTAATTAAGAAAAACAGAATAATTAAGAAAAATATGACTAATTAAGAAAAATAAACTAATTCAGCACAGAAAAGGCGGACTTAGCGTGAGAAGCCCGTTTAATACTAACCCAATATGCACTTGTAAAAGAAAAGAAGAAAGAAGAAAAAAAACACACAAAATTTTTAAAAGAATACAATTTCTTATATATAGAAGACAAAAGTTTAAAGAAGGATAAGGAAGCATTGGGGTCATTTATTTCCTCCATTCCCTTTCTTATCTTTCCTTTACTAAATTTTCCTTCTTGTAATTATAAAGCCTCCATGACAATGAGAGATGTTAAATCCACTTTGTTGAAAACTTGACAGTGAACTTATAATTTTTCTTTCTATCTATTTATGAATATTACCATTGCATTATCTTTTCTTGTGCTTAATATTATTGCTTATGACTTAATCACTCATTTGCATGATAAGTTTTAGAGGTAGTGTTGAAAAACATTATTTTCTTATAAAACTAGAAAATAGTATCTAAATAAAGTCATCGCTAGAGATAAGTTGATATTTGTTTAACCTGTTGTAGATTTTTATTCTTGATGTAATTTACTATTTTAGCTCTGTAAAGGGAGTTGAGAGAAAAATAGATAAATTAAATTCTTTCATTTGAGTACCAAAGTTAGAGTATATCAGTATAAACATGTGTAAATTAAAATAATTATAAATAGAAAAAAAATCATTAACATTACATCAAGAAATAGTTCTAATATGATAAGTTTTTAACATTTTCATCTTTTGAATTTAACTTCTATACTAATTGGTTTTTCTTTTTCTTTCTGTTTTTAATTAATTAATTTAAATTCTTATTTAATTTTTTCTTTTGTTTGATTTAATTTTCTATTAATTTAAATTATTTTTTCTCATAATATTTTTAAATCAATTTTCTTTAACTTTAGACGAATTTGTTCATCAACAAGGTATAATAAAGGGAGATATAAAAATGATGGATGTTGATAAGGTATTTTTTTAAAGGACCTTGATAAGATATTTAATATACTATTAAAGTTTGCTTTTAAAAAAATACTATCAAAGTGTTTATAAATTTGCTCTCTAACGCAAATAAATGGGTGATCATGATATTTTCTCTCCTATATTTGTCTTAATTATTTTAACAAACACTTGATGAATCCGTGTATACTAAGTTGCATGAACATGCCTACGGTAAAGAGTATAGGATGGGTACGGAAAACAAGATTGTTAAAAAATCTAGGATATGGTTACATTAATATAAATCTTACTATGCTTTTTCTATAATAATTATGGTATAAGAAAATAAATTATCTCAAAATATTTATTATTTTAACTTTTTAGTGTAACATTAATTATTTTTTTACTTATATCTTTTATAATATTAATTATATGAGTAACAAAAATTAAAAATAAATTAACAATGATAGGATTAATTTTGAAAAATTGGTATTCTCTTTTATCTATTTATTTGTTTTTCTTAATATATATAAAACAACCTCAGATAGTTATAATAAGACAAAAAAAAGTAAAAAATACTTATAAAAAAGAATCTAATATAAACACAACTCAATTTTATAAGTGATAAAAAAATACAAATAAACGTATTTTCCATCAAAAAGAAAGATTTTTGTATGTATAAAACCTAAATATTTATCTCTTTTTTTTCACATCGAAAAAATATTTATATCTCTCTTGAGCCTATTTCTTTTCATAATATGGATATAAATAAAAGAAAAAGAATTATGCGCATTCATCTAATCATAATTAATTATGTATGATAAATTTATTGAATAATAATGTAAAAAAAAATTAAAGTTTGAATACATAGACATCAAACTTTAAAAAAGAATGTATTTCAATTTCTCTCACAATAAGAAAACTTGGATACGAGCTAAATATTTACGTTGCTAAAAAGTATCTATTTTTAAAAATATACCCGATACAGGTACCTAGTACGACATAATTCTAGTAGTAGCCATGTGTTTATAGTACGTTTGTGTATATAAACACCACCACACTCTTTGCGCTCAGTCATATGCATGTTACCTGTCATTCCCAGAGGACAATTTATAATGTCTACTATTTCTGGTATGCAGCTTTTCTTTCTTTGTTGCTTGTATCTAATAATAGTAATATGTGAAGCCAGCTTCGGACCAAGTTATGAATACTCCAAATACTGTAATAACAGTAATGGAAACTACACAGCCAATAGCATCTACCAAACCAACCTCAATACCCTCTTATCCACCCTCACTTCCCACACAGAAATCGACTATGGTTTCTACAATTTCTCGCATGGCCAAAACTCAGACAAAGTATACGCAATAGGGTTATGCAGAGGAGATGTTAAGCCAGACGAATGTCGCAGCTGCCTCAACAATTCTAGAGTTAGTCTCACACGGTTGTGTCCAAAGCAGTTAGAGGCAATCAATTGGGAAGAGAAGTGCATGTTGCGCTACTCCAACCGCGCAATTTTTCACACCATGGATGCTTCTTTTTCGTATCATATGAACAACGTAAACAATGCAACGGATGCGGAAGAGTTCAATAAAGTGTTGGGTGAGTTACTTAGAAATCTGAGTGACAAAGCTGCATCAGGTGACCCTCGTCGCAAGTATGCCGCGGATACTGCAGTCTTTGCGAATCTCCAAACCATATACGGTCTTGTGCAGTGTACGCCTGATTTGTCAAGGCAAGACTGCGGTAAATGCTTGCATTGGAGTTTGGCAGATTTCGGAAATGTTTTCAAAAACAAAGTTGGTGCTGTAGTGCTTAGACCAAGTTGTAATGTTAGATATGAAATCTACCCCTTCTACGATGAACCTACACCATCAGCATCGGTACCACTTTCCCTAAAAGGTACTTTTCATTGTACTACTTGCTTGCAAATTTGGTGGAATTGTTTTAATTACTAATTCTTTAAAATATGATTTTAAATTTGGATCGCAGTCACTGTTATGATGACTAGACTGATGTGATCGCAGTGGTCTGATATTTAAAACAAATTATATATATGTTGGAAGAAGAAGATTTTATTTCATTTGTCACACAAAATACAAGAATATGATCCCTTATTTATACTAGAATAGAGTGACTACTCACATAATTGTTTATTCAAGAATACTGAATGCTCACATAATTGCTTATTCAAGACTTTGTAACTTACAATTTTACAACTTTCATCTTCCACAATTTAAGGCTCATAAAACTTGTTATTATTATTTTTCTAATTAATATCTAACATCCTCCCTTAATTGGAAAAATTCTTCTGCACACCAAGTCTTGCTCGTAATCTTCGAAAATCTTCAAATTTGAGAGGCTTGGTGAAAATATTTGTAACTTGATCTTGAGTTTTCACATGAGTCAATTCTACTTCTTTCTTGGTAATGCACTCTCTAATGAAATGATACCTTGTATCTATATGCTTACTTCGTTCATGGAACACCGGATTCTTGGCAAGCTCTTGTGCAGATCTATTATCAACATAGATCTTTGTGCTTTCCTTTTACAACAACTGAAGTTCCTCCAACAATCTTCTTAGCCAAATGGCATGGCATGTGCAAGAAGTTGCAGCTACATACTCGGCTTCACAAGTATAAAGTGTCACAATGCCTTGCTTCTTAGAACTCCATGTAAAAACACAATCACCCATAAAAAATACAAATCCGGTAGTACTTTTTCTATCATCAACATCTCCGGAAAAATCACTATCACAAAATCCCACAAGCTTATAGTTATTGGAGGGAGAATAAAACAATCCAAAATCAATTGTACCCTTCAAGTAACGAAGAATTCTTTTTGCGGCTTTTAGATGAGGAGAGGTAGGAGCCTCCGTAAAGCAACACACAACTCCCATCGCATATAGAATATCGGGTCTTGTATTGGTTAGATACCTTAAACTTCCCACAAGACTCTTGAAGACCGTGGAGTCTACCTTCTCTCCTTCATCAAACTTTGATAACTTCAAACCACCTTCCATAGGTGTGTTCACGGGATTGCAATCAAGCATATTAAATTTCTTCAACACTTCTTTTGTGTAGCTTTCTTGTGAGACAAAGATACCATTCTCTGTTTGCTTCACTTCCATTCCCAAGTAATATGACATGAGTCCCATATCTGTCATATCAAATTCATGAGACATGGACTCCTTTAAGTCTTCAAACAAATTTGGGTTATTGCCGGTAAAGATAAGGTCATCCACATAAAGACATAAATAAGACATCACCATTATTAAAAGCTTTAACATAAAGAGCATACTCATTTTGACAACGAACAAACCCATTGTCTTGGAAGTACTTGTCAATGCGAGTATTCCATGCCCTCGGTGCTTGCTTTTGACCATACAATGCCTTGTTCAATTTCAAGACTTTTCCTTCTTGACCTTCGATGACAAAACCCATTGGTTGTTCAACATAGACATCTTCTTCAAGATAGCCATTTAGAAATGCCGATTTTACATCAAGCTGAAAAATTCTCTACTTCATTTGAGCTGCCAAGGAAATAAGAAGACGAATGGTCTCCATGCGGGCAACTGGTGCAAACACTTCATCATAATCAACTCCATATTGTTGCTTGTAGCCTTTAGCTACAAGTCTTGCTTTGTGTCTCTCAACCTCTCCTTTTGCATTCTTCTTAATTTTGAACACCCATTTGACTCCAATTGCTTCATGACCTTTGGGAAAGCTTGATAACTCCCAAGTGTTGTTCTTCTCAATGGCTTTGATTTCTTCTTCCATTGCTTGTCTCCACCTTTTGTCTTTCATTGCTTCATCAAAGTTTAAGGGTTCACTGTCAACAAAAAGATAAAACAAATCATTTATAACTTCAGTTTCACCATATAATTCTTGAATATTTCTCATTCTTCTTGGCCTTTCACTTGAACTCCCTTCGGAAGATGATGAGGCCTCATTGGTTGAAGGAGTTGGTGAAAGAGCTGGAGTTGAATCATTTGGAGTCAAGGCTTCTTCATCTATTTCTTCAAAGTACGGGGAAAAATCATAAGTGTCTTCTTTCTACTCCCAATTCCATGTGCCTTCTTCATAGAACTCGACATCTCGGCTCACAATTGTCTTTCCATTGTTTGGATTGTACAATTTGTAGCCTTTCGAGCTTGCATCATAGCCAATGAACACATGTTTCTCACTCCGATCATCAAGCTTGAATCTTCCTTGGTCGGGTACATGAGCATATGCAATGCTCCCAAATACTCTCAAGTGATCAACTCTTGGCTTCACTCCACTCCATGCTTCTTGTGGTCTTTGATCTTTGACATTCTTTGTTGGGGAGCGATTGGACAAATAAACGGCACATGCAACAGCTTCAGCCCAAAATTCCTTTGGCATATTTTTAGCCTTCAACATACATCTAGTCATATTAAGAATAGTTTTATTTTTTCTCTTCGCTACCCCATTTTGTTGTGGAGATCTAGGAACCGTTAGAGGGCGACGAATCCCATATTTTTCACAAAATTCATTAAATTCTTTTGATGTGAATTCGCCACCTCTATCGGATCTTAGAGTTTTGATTACATAACCACTCTCCTTTTTCACAAGAGCTTTATAATTTTTAAAAGCTACAAATGCCTTAGATTTTTGCTTTAGAAAATAAACCCAAGTCTTTCTACTATAATCATCAATAAAAAGCAAGAAATATTTATTGTTACCACATGAAGGAGGATTGATTGGGCCACACACATTGGTGTAAACAAGTTGGAGAGGCTCCTTTGTTCTTGAATTAGTTTTTTTTGGAAAACTCCTTCTTGCATGCTTTCCAAGGAGACATGCTTCACACAATTGATTATGATGGTTGATGTGAGGCATCCCTTTCACCATCTTCTCCTCTCCTAAGGATTTTAGTGCTCCAAAATTCAAGTGCCCAAATCTCATATGCCAACACCATGATTCATCTTTTATGCTAGCCTTCAAACATTTTGCTTCATTGGTTTTAATGTTCAAAGTGAACATTCTATTTCTTGACATAAACACCTTGGCAATCAAATTAGAATTTTGATCTCGAAGCCATAAACAACAATCTTTCATATGAATTTCATACCCCTTTTCAACAAGTTGTCCCAAACTCAAAATATTGCTTTTTAGTTTAGGAACATAGTAAACATCCGTGATTAATTTGTGAGCACCATCTTTTAAAGAAATTAAAATGGTACCTTTTCCTTGGATTTGCACCTTGGAAGAATCTCCAAAAGAAACATTTCCTTTCACCTTCTTATCAAGTTCCACAAATTTCTCTTTGCATCCACACATGTGATTGCTTGCTCCATTGTCAAGATACCATAAGCATTTGTCTTCCTTCTCACCATTATTAAGTGATAGTAGTAGTGTTGGCTCTTCAACTTCTTTATCTTCTTTTTCATCAACAAGATTGACCTTCTCTTCAACATTTGTTCTACACTCCCAAGAGTAATGGCCATATTTATGACAATTAAAACATTCAACATTTGATTTATCATACCTCCTTTCATATGCTTTTTCATAATTGTTTCTACCTCTTCCTCTTCCTCTTCCACGACTTCTAGTGGATTGATGGCTCCTCCATTCATCATTGTCAAAATTGTCACGATCTCCTCTTCCTCCTCTTCCTTGGCCATGACCACGTCCACGACCACGTCCTCTTTCACGTCCACATGCTTTTTGACTACTTTCTCCTCCATTTTCTTTCAAAGAAGCTTTGGCTTTGAGGACTTGCTCCAATGGCTCATCATGTCTTCTATTGAACCTTTCTTCATAGGCTTGAAGAGAACCCATCAATTGGTCTACGGTCATTGAGTCTAAATCCTTAGACTCTTCAATAGCACAAACCACATAATCAAATTTAGCGATTAAAGGAGCGAAGGATCTTTTCCACCACACGAACATCTTCCATATTTTCTCCATAACGCTTCATTTGGTTCACAATAACCAACACCTTGTTGCCAAAATCTGAGATAGATTCAGATTCCTTCATATGCAATGATTCAAACTCTCTACGTAGAGTTTGTAGACACACCTTTTTTACCTTATCGACACCTTCAAGGGAGGTTTTCAAAATCTCCCATTCTTCTTTGGATGTGGTTACATTTGACACCAACTCAAACATTGCTTCATCCAAACCTTGATGAATGAAAGTAAGTGCTTGTTGATCCTTCTTCTTCGACTTCAACAAAGTCTCCTTCTCATTTGGTGACAAAATAGCCTCATTTTGAGGTTGGGTATAACCTTTCTCTACAATCTCCCATGCATCTTGAGAACCTAACAAGGCTTTTATGCGATGACACCAATTATCATAATTCCCTTTGGTAAGACGAGGGAATTGAAACATACTCAAGCCATTGCTTACCATCTCTCAACTCACAAAGTGTTTCTCTCTCAACACTCTAGAACTCAAGCTCTTATGCCACTTTGTTGGAAGAAGAAGAATATTTTATTTCATTTGCCACACAAAATACAAGAGTATGATCCCCTATTTATACTAGAATAGAGTGACTACTCACATAATTGCTTATTCAAGAATACTGAATGCTCACATAATTGCTTATTCAAGACTTTGTAACTTACAACTTTACAACTTTCATCTTCCACAATTTAAGGCTCATAAAACTTGTTATTATTATTTTTCTAATTAATATCTAACAATATATATATCATTTGCCCTTTTCCTAAAACAATTTGGGAATATTATAGAAAAAGTGTGTCCTGCCTTCATATGGTTCCCTATTCCCATCCCTTGATGAGAATATTTTACTCGAAAACTTGATTAAAAAACATTTAAGAATGTTAGTTTTATGACCATATATGCGAATTTAGATTCCTAATATGAGAAATCCATAAACTTCGAAGAATCTCCTATGAGAAATGGAATATTTTCTTCTTTGTTGGGTTTATTTTTTCCTTATATATATTCTTATGATGGTCTGTTTTTCCCCAATAATTAGTTATTAGAACTGTTGATATTTTATCATCCTTAATCTTTGAAATGTCTTATTGAGCAGAAGATTCTGGTTTTTGCAGAAAAGGGCAACTCACTGCGAACTACAATCGCCATAGTTGTGCCTACCGTTCTCGTTGTTGTTGCTTTGCTCATTTTCATTAGCATATATTTTAGGAGGAGGAAATTAGCAAGGAAAAATCTTCTCGCTGGTAGGTCTAAGTATTATTTGATTCATCAATACTTTCTATTTTCAACCAAGTCCTATTGTCAAAATGAATTTCGAAGAGAGGCACAAAAATCTTTCTAAAGGGACATGCCATCTATCATGAGAAATCAATGACCATTTTGTTCTGATTTCAGAAGTTATATCTCCTGATGTTCTGTCTATTTTGACGACACTAACTATAATATATAATGTGCTTGAATAATGAATCACATTTGAAGATGAAGACGATGATGAAATTGAATTGGCTGAATCATTGCAATTCAACTTCGACACAATAAAAGTTGCAACAAATAACTTCTCTGACTCTAATAAACTCGGAGAAGGCGGGTTTGGAGCTGTTTACCAGGTAAGATAACATTGTTTCATTCATTTACACACACACACACACACACACACACACACACACATATATATATATATATATATATATACCTAACAGTAATATATTTTCAGGGCAGGCTCTCTAATGGACAAGTGATTGCTGTCAAAAGGTTGTCAAGCGATTCTGGCCAAGGTGGCGTGGAATTTAAGAATGAAGTCCTTTTACTGGCCAAGCTTCAGCACCGAAATTTAGTTAGGCTACTTGGTTTTAGTTTGGAAGGGAAAGAAAAGCTACTTGTTTATGAATATGTTCCAAATAAAAGCCTTGATTACTTCATATTTGGTAAATATTACCATGATTAGTCTATTGTTGTATTACTTCAGTTTTAGTTCATGAAAAAAACAGCCAACTACACTAACATAACTCTAAAACTCATATGGCTTTGACGCACATACAGATCCAACAAAGAAAGCACGACTGGATTGGGATAGACGATACAAAATCATTCAAGGTATTGCTCGAGGTCTTCTTTATCTTCACGAGGATTCACGATTGCGCATTATACATCGTGATCTCAAAGCAAGCAATGTTCTCTTAGATGAAGAGATGATTCCTAAAATATCAGATTTTGGTATGGCAAGACTGATTGTTGCAGGTCAAACACAAGAAAATACAAGTAGAGTTGTTGGAACCTAGTAAGTATTATAACATGCTAGAGCTTCCTAATTGCCATGAGAGCTTAATTTGAATCAAGTATCAATTTTTTTTACATTATTACTTAGTCAAGTATTCATAATTTACTCAAAGAGTTTAACGTTTGATTAATAGTTAAGATCATTTAAAAATATTTGACGTTTGAGTGATAGCATATATTACTTTTACACTAGTATGAAATTAAAATTAGAACATTAATATCAATGGATGTATGTAAAATGGAAATAGTGAAAAATTACTACGGTAAAGAATCATCATAACATGCTTTACTAATTAAGCCTGTCCATATTGGCATGTAGTGGATATATGGCACCAGAATATATAATGCATGGACAATTTTCAATAAAATCAGATGTCTTCAGTTTTGGTGTACTAGTTCTTGAGATTGTAAGTGGCCAAAAAAACCATGGTATTCGTCATGGGAAGAATGTGGAAGATCTACTAAACTTTGTAAGTCTTCCTTTATTGAATACTATTTTTCCCTTCCAATTAAATGTATGAATTAAAAGATTGTGGGCTCCTAAATATTAAAATGAGAAAATGGAATTTGGTGATCTACTAATATCTGGTTAATTATTTGCAATTGAGCAAATTCTTGCAGGCATGGAGAAGCTGGCAAGAGGGGACAGTTACAAATATTATAGATCCAATATTAAACAATAGTTCACAGAATGAAATGATAAGATGCACCCACATTGGTTTACTCTGTGTTCAAGAAAATCTAGCCAACAGACCAACCATGGCTAACGTTGCACTCATGCTAAATAGTTGTTCTATCACTCTCCCAGTGCCTACAAAACCTGCTTTTTTTATGGATAGTGCAACTACAAGCCTTCCAAACATGTCATGGGAAGTTAATTCAGGGACAACACGATCGAATCAGTCCACAACCAAATCAGCTCACGACTCAGTAAGTGAGGCTTCAATTTCTGAGCTATACCCTCGTTAGATTCTGGTCATAGTTAGGGGTGATATATGCATTTGTCGTCAATGTTATTAATACATGTTTTGGAACTTGTAATTTATTTGTGCAAAGTATGGTTACTTAAATAGACCATAGAACTTAATTGTTTCAGTCAACTAAGACAGAAACATGAAATATAAATGAATGGAGTATTGGTCTTAAAGTGTATGGTTTGGTTATTATGCTATCCGTGCTGCTTGGTGTTGCTTCCACAGCTACAACGAAAAGCACCTTCAATGGAAATAAATATTGCTTTTAATGGCAATTAAAATGGCCATAAAATGTTTTACTAGCAATTATATATTGGTTGGCGTGGACGTGGGTGGTGGATCTTCGTCACACTCTCAGAGAAGGGAAGGGAGTGTTGATTTCATCTCTAAGCTTGGTCCTAATTCGGGGGTGCAGCTTCAGCTGGTTGCAAGTGTTCCGCAAGGTCTCAAATCTATGCTCCAAGCAGATGCTCATGGAACTAGTTTCCTAAGACTGTAATTCTGTTTTTTCTTTTCTTGTTTTTCCTCCACTTACCAAAAAAAGATGTTTGGTTGGCGTATGCAGTTTTACAATGGCTAGTAGAAGTAATTTGGTTAAATTATTCTTTTAGTCTGCATAAATTTTATCTTTTAGTTTCATCTTGATCCTTGTTGTTAAGAATAACTTGAAATTACACGACTTTAATGTGTGTTATGCTTTATGTTTTAGTTTATATACATATACTATTTTTATGTTTTGGTTCTTGTTCAAATTTTACTAATCCCTACATAACCATTTGATGTAGCTATATACGTGCACTTTAAATGTTATCTTGATTATTACTATTAAAAATAAATAAATTTAATATTATTAACAATGGATGAAGTGGTACTGCCATGGCATTGACGTGTCTTACATCGTAAAATTACTTGTTTCAATCCCTGTAGAAGCATATTTGTTTATGTTTTAATCACGATCAACATGTTCTTCTTTATTATTCCTCCTTCTTCTCTGTTTCCCTGTCTGTTTTCTTATTTTATTTTTCATCATTAAAACTTCTTGCTCCTTTAATTTTTGTGGGCTCTATTTCATTTAAAACTTTTTCCTCCTTTTATTTAGTCCCTATCAACTTATTCTCATTGATCCTAAAACAATTTTGTGTTAGCTTTGATGCGGATAATGTTTCTTTGACAAACACTCCCACTATAGAGAAGGTTAATTAAGCATGCAATGTTGTATTTAGCACCAATAGTGATGGTGCTCTGGGGCCTAACGAATTTAGTGGTTGCTCTTATCAAAAGTTTTGGGATATCACTGCGAATGATATATTCAACTATATATATGCTTCAATTCTTTTCACAAAGTTGTATCCTTCCTAATTTGAATTCAAACCTAATTAATAGTTCTCTTTCCCAAGGTACACGGGGTTGACACTATTGATAATTTTCGTCCTATTGTACTTGCTAATTTTCAATTTAAAATTATAACAAAAGTGTTAGCAAACATGCTAGCCATTCCATTGTTGCATCAAAAGCCATTTCTCCTCAATAGCGTGGCTCTGTTAAAAGAAGACAAATTAGTGATTGTATGTAGCTATTATTATTTCGGAAACAATTAATATGTTGTGCAACAGAGCATTTGGTGGTAACAAATAGTGTAGGTTTAAAAAATGACAAACGAAAAAAAAGGTTTCATGCATGGCTTCAGATGTTATGAAAACAAATAACGATGCATATGGAAGAGAAGGAGCATAGAAAGAAAAAGATTTGAGAGTGAGAGAGATGGGAAGCAAGAGAGAGCCAATATTGAATCCAAAAACGTGAACAATGTGCGGTTACTAAGATTAAAGGGGAGAGTGTGCAGTTACAAAATAGTGCAAGGCATGCAAATGCAGGAAGAGAAGCATTGAAGAAGCAAGATCAGATAAGATATGGAAACAACCTTATAATATTAAGATTATAATTTCTTCTCTTATAACTTTTTTTTCTGTCCCATAGCACTTAGTAACACTTGTGGATCATTCCGAGAGGACAATTTGTAATAATAATAATGCTACTATTTCTTACATGCCTCTTTCCTTTCTTTGTTGCCTCTATGCACTAATCACAATATTTTCAGCAGCCCTCCAAGGACCAGATTTCGAAAACAGCAAAATCTGCACTCACGACTATAAACTACACAGCCTATCACGTACTATAGCAACCTCAATACCCTCTTATCCACCCTCACTTCCCACACAGAAATCGACTATGGTTTCTACAATTTCTCGGATGCCCAAAATCCAGACAAAGTATACGCCATAGGACATGCAGAGGATATCTTAAGCCAGACGAATGTCGCAACTGCCTCAACAATTCTCGACTCAGTCTCACACAAATATTGTCCAAACCTAGGGAATTATGTGGGACAAAAAGTGCATGTTTTGCTACTCCAACCACTTACAAAAATGCTTACATATTACTTACCAACAAGATTTTCGTAATAATAACGAAAATCAAACTCATGTTCTTGCTGAACTAACCTTTGTTAGTATACCTTTTAGTTTTCATTATACTACCTACCCAGGTCTTCCTTTGAAAAATTTAAGATTACTTAAATTTAGTTCACTAATTTTTAAACGTTAGAATTTGATTCATCAATTGTTAAAATCGTATTTTTTACGTGAGTTTGATTTACGCGTTAAGTTGGTGTACACGTGGCATCCTCCGGTCTCCAAGTGTTAAGGGTTTGATGTTGCCGGTTTCCAAAAACGCCATCGGGTCGCGTTCGACGGCGGCGCCAGAACGAGGCCGCCAAATGCCAGCTGGTACGAGGTGGTGCGGTTCACGAACGAGTGAGATAGGCTTGATCTGTGCCGGAGAGTTCGTGAACGGAGAAGGAAGAGGTGGTGGCGCACACTGGGTATTGGTGGCGGATCTGGGTGGGATTGTGTAGAGGGTGGTCGTGCCAGAGATAATGGCGGCGTTCGCAGAGACGCTGGAGATCTGGATCTAAATCTGACATTGATTGTGGTGTAGAGACGCTGTTTTGAAGGGGCAGAGACGGAGAAGGAAGAGACGTTGTTTAAGATGTCCGTCCATGGCCATGGTTAATTTTTATCCAAAAACTAAGAAGTTTTAGTTGCTGATAGAATAATTAATAATTATACTTCAGCCCCACAAACTAACTCTCAAGCCCTAGAAATTATTCAACCACCACGCATTTTTGGTTCTGACTAATATTTACGTGTTTTTGCTGGAAATTAGACTTAATTAAAAATCCATTTGTTTTTTACGATAAAAACTGCATTATATATGAACAGAACAAATGTTAATTACATTAGTCGACAAAATAGGAGCACTAATTTGGTGAGGATAGTCCTCCAACCAAAAATAAAATTCTCTTTGAAAAAGGAAGCATGGCTAGCTAGAAGATCTCTTGGTAAAGGACAGGTTACAAAAAGAGAAAAGATGTTTTTTAGAATTGCAGTACTCATAGATCAAACTTTGGAAATAGTTACGTTGGGCTTCATTACCATTCTGATTCCAGGCCTTGTGAATCTGTAAATAATCTATCTCAAATATCACATTGTGAAAGCACAAAGCACATTAGGCAAAGGAATGGATGAAATGTTAAGAGCTACCTAATATTGGAAAATTTCTTGGAGCTTTTGATGGTCCCATTGTGCCTCCTACTCTGCAAAGATTTTTGCAAAGCATTGGGGTCAACCTCATTCAGGATATCGCCATGGATGCAATTATCCCTTACATTAGAAACCCATTTATGCTGCCAGATTTTTGCTGTTTGCTCATTTCCAATCTGCCAAATTGTCCCTTCTTCTATGATCCATTTACATTCCATCATACTTTTCCACATAAAGCTAGCTTTTGAGGAAAAAATATATGCCCTAACAATGTTATTTTTTTTACATACAATTATAAATTATTATGAATGAGCTGATAAAAGAAATTATTATAGAGAATAAATTTGTTAACTTTGCTAACAGTTATCCTAAAAATCACATCAAAACTTATTTTTAATTGGTTGACAGAGGAAATTATTTTACATTGCATATCTATTAAACTCTTAGTTTTGTGAAAATTTATGTTTAAATATTCCTTACCATGTGTGAGAATTTAGATATATATGGGAAATCCATAAACTTCAAAGAATCTTTCTGTGAAACAAGGAATATTTTCTTCTCTGTTAGGTTTAGCTTTCCTTATTCTTATGTTGGCTTTTTTCCCTCAGTAATTAATTATTTGAATTATTGATATTTTATCATCCTATTTAAAAATGTCTCATCGAGAAAAAGATATTCTGGTTTTTGCAGGAAAGAACAACTCTTTGCGAACTACAATCACCTTAGTTGTGCCAACTGTTCTCGCTGTTGTTGCTCTGATCATTATTATTAGCATATATTTTATGAGGAAGAAAGCAAGAAAAAATCTTCTACCAGGTAGGTCTAATATTTATTAATTGATTCATCAATACTTTCTATTTTCAACTAAGTCCTATATTGTCAAAATGAATTTCGAAGAGATAGGCACAAAATTAAAAACTTTCAAAATGGACATATAATCTATCATGAGTTAGAGTAATTTCTTGATAATACTCAAAGCAGGAGTAGCTCCATCACCACTTGGAAAACGGAAAAAGAAAAAAGGAAATCAATGGTCATTTTCTTTCACAAATTATATCTCCTGATGTTCTTTCTATATTGACTGCACTAATTACTATAATATTTATTGTGCTTGAATCATATTATTTGAAGAAAATGAAGACAATGATGAAATTCAACTTAGACACAATACGAGTTGCAAGAAGTGACTTCTCCGATTCTAATAAACTAGGAGAAGGCGGGTTTGGAACTGTTTACCAGGTAAGATAAAATTGTTTTATTCTGCTATATATCACCTCTTCATCAACTCTTCATCAAAACATGGTATATATACAAATAAATTGGAATACAAAGAATGTATTATTTACCTAATAATGATATGTTTTTAGGGAAAGCTCTCTAATGGACAAGTGTTTGCTTTCAAAAGGTTGTCAAGGAATTCTAGCCAGGGAGACTTGGAATTTAAGAATGAAGTCATTTTACTTGCCAAGCTTCAGCACCGAAATTTAGTTTGGCTACTTGGTTTCTGTTTGGAAGGAAGAGAAAAGCTGCTGGTTTATGAATTTGTTCCTAATAAAAGCCTTGATTACTTAATATTTGGTAGGTTTAAATATTAGCATAATTGATCTTTTCCACTATTACTTTAGTTCTAGTTCATGAAAAGATCACCAACTATACTAAAAGTAGCTCTAAAATACCAATGGCTTTGACACACATATAGATCCGACAAAGAAAGCACAATTGGATTGGGAAAGGTACTACAAAATCATTGGAGGTGTTATTCGAGGCCTTCTTTATGTTCATAAGGATTCATGATTACGTTTTATGTATCCTGATCTCAAACTAAACAATATTCTCTTAGATGAAGAGATGTTTTCTAAGATATTAGATTTTGGCATGACAAAACTGATTGTTGTAGATGAAACACAAAAAAAGTACAAGTAGAATTGTTGGAACCTAGTAAATATTAGAATATGTTAGAGCATACTAATTGCCATGACAACTTAATTTGAATCAACTATCAACTATTTTATTTTACATTATTACTTAGCCAAATATTGATAATTTATTCAAAGAGCCAAGCATTGGATTAATTGTTATAGTGCATGTTTAGTCTCGTGCGATATGTGATTTTTCATGTCTCGATGAAAGTAGTTGATTATAGCTTTTGCATTAGGTCAGTATTTGATATGATTTATTCCATGCACATATTTCGAAACACAAGATAAACGTTAACATTATTTAAAAATATTAGATGATGATTGAGTGATAGCATTAATTACTTTTACATTAGTATGAAATTAAAATTATAAAATCATTATCAATATCAATTGTCGTATGTGGCGATTGAAATAGTGAAGATTTTATTACCGTAAAGAGTAATAACATGGTTTACTAATTAAGCTTGTCCGTGTTGGCATGTAGCGGATATATGGCACCTGAATGGACATTTTTCCGTGAAATCAGATGTCTTTAGTTTTGGTGTTCTGGTTCTTGCGATTGTAAGTGTTAAAAGAATTCATGGTATTTGTCATGAGGAAAATGGAGAAAATCTATTCAGCTTCATAAGTCTATCTTCTCTAAATATTATTTTGCCCTTGCAAGTATTATGTGCTCCTAAGTATTAATGAAGAAACAGAATTTGGTAATCTACTAATATCTGATTATTTGCAATTGTGCAAATTCTTGCAGGCATGGAGAAACTGACAAGAGGGGACAGTTACAAATATTATAGATCCATCACTAAACAATAATTCACAAAATGAAATGATAAGATGCATCCATATTGGTTTACTCTTTGTTCAAGAAAATTTGGTCAACAGACCAACCATGGCTATGGTTGCACGTACTCATGCTTAATAGCAATTCTACCACTCTCCCAGTGCCCTCAAAACCTGAATTTTCTATGGATAGTGCAACTAGAAGCCTTCCAAACATGTCATGGGAAGTTAATTCAGGTGTAACACCAGCACACAAGTCGGTGTAACAACCTCGGTAGATTCTGGTGACAAGGGTGATATGTTCATTTATCATCAACATTTTAATAAAATGTTTTGGAACTATTGTGATTTGTCATTGCAAAGTCTTGTACTTAAATAGACCATAGAACCTGTTTGTTTAACATGTAATATACTAATGTTCTATAGGTCTTTAAGTGTATGTATGGTTTGGTTTATTATGTTATCTATCAGTGCTGCTTGTGCTTGGTGCTCTGTCCATGCTAATGTAATTCTGATGTTCAAAAATATGGTCTCTCATCCATATTGCATTTATTTTGTATAAATTAGTTTAACACTACAAAGTAATTTGTTTACTGGAAACCACTTTCTTACGCCATTTTAGTCGCCTGAACCATAAATCAGTGCTTAAACTCTAGTATTTGATAGCTTAAATGACAAGAATTGCCATTATTAACAATTGGAAGAAAAAAAAAACAAGTAATCACTTTGAGTAGTATGTATACCTTACAAGTTACAATCATGGCTTGAAATTAAATCTTAATCACCTATAAATTTTCACTTTGACTTAGCTCATTGTTTGAAGAAGTCGACTACATGCATCAAATAACTTCTTCAGTTAACAGATCAAATCTTTAGAAACATTATCTCACTTTTAAATTTTTCAATAAAAAAAAATTTATTAACATTCTTTTGTAACTAATAAAAAATAATTTACAGAAAGCATCACAATTACATCATGTATATAACTTAATGATAAATTAATTCTGAATTTATATAATTTAATATTAAATTTATCTTACGAAAATTAATGCAAGACGGTACAATTATTACTAATTTGTGGGTTTAATAATTAAAAATAGTCTTGATCATATTTAAATCATTGATTATAAGCTAAAGTATAATTATACATTAAAAATAGTTATTTATTATAATTATTTCAATTATATAAAATAAGTATTTATTTTTTTGGGGCTAATATATTCGTTTCTTAAAAAAAATAAAAATATAAATAAAGAAAAGAAAAAACAAGATAATTTAAAAATAAAATCCCTTTTTCTTAGGCGCTTGAAAATGGCTGGTCCCAAAAGTGGGGACAGACACAGGGTTCTAAAGTGAAGCATAGCATAATAGCATAACTGAGAAGGCAAGAGAGGAAGGAGTGAGTAGTAGATCCAATCGTGTGCGGCAATGCCTCACCGTAACAACCCTGCACCTCTCCCCCTCGTCGTGACCCTAAACTGCGTCGAGGACTGTTCCCTCGAATTCGAATCCCTAGCCGGCGTCGCCACCGTCCAGCATGATAACACATGTTCTAAGTTAAGCGATTATATATGACCCATGCCCATTATTTACGAATCGAGATCAATTCGTTATACCTGCATTGATGAAATGAGTGCAGGCGGTGGAGGAAGTTGTGGATCCCAAGTGTAAGGAAGCCAGAAATGATGACGATAAGAAGCCTCATGAGCTATTCACTGAAAGGCACAAGGAGCTGGTGAAAGCTGGAGAGAAATGGGCAAAAGAAACCGCTAATTCTTTTACACTTGTGGGTACTCTCATCACTACTATCATGTTCGCTGCGGTCTTCACTGTCCCAGGTGGAAACACGCAAGATACTGGAGTGCCCATTTTCTTAAAGGAGAAGATATTTACTGCATTTGTGGTCGCAGATGCAATATCTCTCTTCACTTCTGCCACTTCAGTCTTGATATGCATTTGGATCGTCGCATCGCGTTATGCTGAACAAGACTTCCTAAGAAGATTGCCGTATAAGTTACTGTTGAGCATTTTCTACCTTTTTCTGTCTGAGGTGTCCATGATATTTGCCTTTTGTGCTGCACTTGGTATACTACTCAAGAACTATTGGGCGTATAAGCGACTCTTTATAGGAGGCGTCATATCGGGGAGCATACCAGTTATTATACTCGTACCATCACAGCTGACACTCATGTATAAGATTTTCCGATCTACAATATCAAATCCTTTTCGTATTAGAAAAAAAATTTGAAACAATGTTTGTATCAAAGCTTCATGTGTGACAGTGTTGTACTGTTAGTGTGTAGGCGTTAAGCCTGAATAATGACATTGGCCGGTTAAATGGTCCAAATGTTCTTTATTATCGCCAGTTTCTCTCCGCATAATCATCCTTAGGATTTTCGTCCAGCTTCTCCTTCCATAGAGAGTCACTGATTTGATTGAACTTCGATTCACAACGTTCAATATTTTCAAATGCATATTTCAAGAGTAGATCATTGAATTTGTGTAGGTGATCATCATCTCTCAACCATCGATACATGAGTTATAAGTTTAACTTAATAATTAAAGGGACAAGTGAAAAGGAAAAGACTAATTAACAATTAACCTTAGTGGCTAAAAAAATGAAGCATTGATACTTTAATTTGTTTTACATATCCATATGCGATGGGTATCCAATATCCATACTCTTAAACATTTCACCAAAACCTATGAAGCACCGATAATACCGGTATTCTTTGAATAGTTCATCCATACATAGAAACATTGTCTCTTAATAAACAAAAAATTAAAGTTATTCTCTTTATGAATGATTTTAAGAAAGAAATATAATACTACTCTTATATGTAAATAACAGAAAGTAGTTTATGATGACATGATTTACAATTATAGATTTATCATTATGTTTTATAATTTTTTATACACTTCTAGATATATATCCTACGAGTGCAAAATAATTGTATCTTATATATTTATGAATTGTAATCTTATATTCCTTTTATGTACTTTTTTAGGGTGAGCATTGGTGCATTGATAAAATTGAAAATTGGTGACGGGTTACTCATGGATTCAAATTTAGAAAGTTTATTTGCTTATGCGCCACTGTACAATATTGTTTCCCTATACTTTTGCAAAGCCAGCAACCTTTGGCAATGGGATGATTGTTTCATATTATTATATATATTTTCATTTTCTCTATGTCAAATAAGAAAATGACATATGGTGACGCATGAAGCCTGTTAATATAGGTAATAAAATTAGGTCTTTGAAAAATATCATCATCTCAAAGGTTTGAAGCCAAATTAACCTTATTAAATTAAACAAGGATTTTTAATAATAATAAAAAGACTCTTTTCAATGATTATATTCACGTACATTCTAAAAATGTGTTACGCACATGAAAAGTGGAAGGCAGAGAGAAAGAGAGCAGCAAAGTTTAAAGAGATAGAAATAGGTACAGAAAGATGTAAAAAAAATGCCTTTTAAAAATTGATATTTTATTTTTAGTCTTTTTAATATAAATAGAATAAGTCATTCCAAACCTAAAGTAGGCAACATCAAACGATACTTAATTTACACTAATATTTTTTAAAGGCAGTGATATTTTCACAGTTAACCTTTTGAAGAAGGAGATACATGCATTAGCTTGGCTTAGTTCATGATTAGTTCAATGTTTGACAGTAATGGACCCTATTGACGTGCAAAATACCATAAGATGCAACCAAGTGCAAACAAACACAGCCACACAGGCTTAATCAGATATATGATGATGTGCTAGTGTATCTCTAATTAATCTAATAAACTGCTATTACGACAATATATAATTATTTCTTGCGCGCAGAATTCACTTGCCTCAGTCACGTACTACTTGTCCCAATATATCTACTAAGACACTATTTCACTTGATATATCTCGCATATATTGTAGAATTGAAAATCTCAAGGAAGAGGCGAAGTTGTGACGGTACTAATACAATAACTGGAATACTCCCAAGTGACATGGCTGCTATTATGAGTCGCTGACTTCCCTTCAGCATCATAGCAAGTGAAGCGCAAAATGCTATCATCATTGCCACCACAGACAAGAAAAGTGTCACAAGGCCGCAAAGTAACTTCAACGGCAATGTCTTGAGGAAATCCTTCTCAGCATAACGCGACGTGAGGATCCCAATGAAGATCAGGACTGAAGTGGAAGAAGTAAAGAGAGATAATGTATCTGTTATGATAAACAAAGTGAATATCTGGTCGTGCAAGAAGACGGGTACTCCAGTATCTTGATTGTTTCCACCGGGAACGGTAAAAGCCGCCGCAAACATGATAGTAGTGATGAGAGTACCCACAAGAGTGAAAGAACTAGCTGTGTCTTTTGCCCATTTCTCACCAGCTTTCACCATCTCCTCGTGGCTTTCACTGAATATTTCACGGGGCTTCTTACCATCTGAATTCTTCTCTTCCTTACACTTGGGATGCACTATATTCTCAACAGCCTGCAGTGATTTCATAAATTGCTCATACATCTTGTATAAGGTTTTAAAAATCAGTCGGCGACCATGATTTTACCCACAAAATAAGGTTTTTTTTCAACCATCCACGCATGCAATTGGGATTGTGTCAATCGCATTTGTTTGCAATTTGTCACAAACAAACACGACAAAATTGCAACACAAGCACGACCAATATTTAAAACCTTCTTCTACAATGATATGATATATTTCATATATGATGAGAAAAGATGAATATATAACCTTGAACCATTGAAGTTCCCTTTGCAATTGAAGAGCAGCACCGGATCTACGATCGAGATCGGATGAAGGCCCTAAATATGCTGCCAAGTGCAAGAGGTTGTTGCCAAACGCGTCTGCACGACATTTGATGATCTCCTTCCGTCCATTGACACGGTTTATGAGTCGGAAGACATCTTTTCTACGATTGAGAATTGCATGCGAAAATATGCCTCTCTTGTTCTTGTCGATGGCCCATAAGAGGTCAGGATTAGCCTTCCTCATTGCATCTATGTACTCGGTAATTCCAAGCGTTGCTGCCTGCAACATCGCATCATACGCTGAAGCCTCTTGGAGCTGTGATTCCTTGTAATCCGAAATTCTTTCGCACAAGCACTTCAGTATTTTAAGAACTAGATGGTGGGTCTTTTTCTGTTCATATAGTTCCTTGATTCCTGGGAGAATTAATTCGAGGGACTCAATGTTGAACTCCATAAATGTAATGTGGAAAACGAATGGAAATTAATCTAACAAAGATATTTTAAGAGATTAAAATAAAACTTTTTGAAATTAAAGACCAAACTAAAAAAAATTTAAAAAAGAAGATAAATAACAGAAATATATTTTAGCCTTAATAATTATATATATATATATATATAGGATGAAGAAAAAGACTAAATTATTAATTTGATTTCTCTATTTACTTAATTAGTTTAGTTTATTTCCTGTATTAGTAAAAAGTTCAATTTAGCTTCTTTATTTTTAAATTGATACAATGTTTTTCTGTCAGTAGTTCTATGTTGTTTAAATTTCTAACGGAAGTGTTATATGTGACAATTATTGTCATTTTTTCATTGTATCACATAACACATATACATTAAGCTAATGTGATAGTTGTTTCTCACAATTGTACAGAAAGGATAACATCGATCAATTTTAAAAATTAAGAGGCTACATTGATTTTTTTTGTTACAAAATCATTGAATAATAGTGGAACTAAATTGATATAATTAAATAAATAAAAGAACTAAATTAATAATGTAGCTGAAGAAAAACAAGACAACAAAAAATAAATTCAAATTCTGTTGACGTACCAGAAGAGAACTTTAAAAGTATATAATTTTGAAACAACAGATAAACGAATATAAGCAGTCCACCTGAAAAAGAAGAAAGAAAGAAAGAAAACACATAAAAAAAAGGCGGAAATTGCTGATCAAGGCATTTATTCGATGTTAGCACATAGGAATCCTCGAACTCAAATAAACAGGATACACGTACCTAAGAGCTTTACGGGTGGCAAATCCAAAATCAGACCATAGAGCCTTCCTAAAGAAACAAAAATAAACTTTGAGTAATGATAAACAGGAAAGGGACCAGAAGAAATTGTTAAGGGGAGGAAAATTATCACATATGATAATTAAGTAAAATTAGCTATAACTAAGTTTCTATTGTTGAATTATTGTTCAAATTTTTTAATGAAAAATAAAACATCATATATCTAATAAAAGTAAATATGATTACTTTTGATGGGAAAAAAATATATTCAAACAAAAAGATTTATTTTCAACCATCAAAATCATGATATCCTTTGATTCATAATTTATAGAATAAAATTCTTTCATAATTTATTTTATAATGAATTTTTGGAATATTTTATTCAATATATATAAATAGTCAAAGTAAATTGAGAGAGTCAACAAAAACCAAAGTAAATTGATTTTCATAAAGATAATAATACTCTGCATAATTCAGAAAATGTTGAAACATATTAAAATTCAGAATGCTTTCATAATTAATGTTGTAATTGAATCCTTAAGTGAGCATCCTCTTTGTTATTGAAACATTTTAGATGATATTTTGCAATACATTGCATATGTTATCAACTTTGCAGGATCTCAAAATATCCTTTAAACACAAAAATAATATTACTATTAAAAAATAATCTAATACATTAAGATAAAATAACAATTACAATTTATATGCAGACTATCCTAATAAATTTCTTGATGAAGTGACAAATTAATAAAATTTTAAAATTATTGTTATATCATCAATTAATGTAATTACTTGATAGTAAGAACTAAAAGAAAACAATTTACAGAAACGCAAATAAAAAAAAACATCTTTAAAAGACTAAAAACAAAAATAAGATATTTCACAGAAACTAAATTATTATTTAAGCTTTTATATAAAATGTACGAACCAATGATTGATTTTTCTACTTACTTAGATTACATCTTCTACTTTTGAGCACAATTCTCTTTTTTATTCATGTGTAATGATACTGAAATAAATAAAATAAATTATTGGATATGTA
The DNA here is from genome assembly GCF_000004515.6 of Glycine max. Taxonomy (NCBI): domain Eukaryota; kingdom Viridiplantae; phylum Streptophyta; class Magnoliopsida; order Fabales; family Fabaceae; genus Glycine; species Glycine max. Next base: position 1,273,900 of record NC_016088.4, on the reverse strand, counting down.
AATATATTAAGGTGTAGGCAATTTGATAAAGAGTGCAATCCATACGGACCTGCGAAGGAGGCATTCGAATTATGTTGGCCTTTCTCTAGTTCCTCTAGATCAACATATGAGGCTTCTGCTTGAGCATGGCATTCTACTTGAGCAATATCTGGCACAATTCGGCACAATTTTTGCTGCTCTTGTTTTTCTAATATTAAAACTGATCGAAAGCGAGAAGTGGATTAACATTAATACTTGAGCTAGCTCTCCAATATTACTCTGAATACGGATTAAAATTGATCAAACAGATTCAATACAAACACTTAAAACGTACGTCACCAAGTGAATCATGCGTGCGAAAGTGATGTGAAAAAGAATATTGTAGCAACTAATAAGTCTTCGATTTCTAGTTAAAGTGTCTCAAAAATTGGCAACACTACAAGTTCTGAAGCAATATTAGTCTGCATGCAACTCTTGTCTAATAGAAAGCGTGATTCTGAATAGAAAAAAGAAAGTTCCTATACCAATGGAATCTAAGAGTTTTGGTATATTTATTAAACAGAAACTCATACAATTGGTGAAAAAAATACCAAAACCTTTAAATTTCTCTTAGTACCATAGAATCTTTCAAAAGAAAAAATCTTCAATTAAGATTAAGCAAAAAGGAATACTATTATTAATTAATAAAGATAAATAAAATGTGAGAACTTACTATTATAAATGAGTTGTTGGAGACGTCCAAATCCACAGCCACTAGGGAATGCAGAAGGCATGCGTGCCAATGCGTATAAGGGCCGTAGGTCATCGGATTCATGGATTAGAGGCAGTTGTGGAATACGATGGATTAAATTCAAAGCCACATCTAGCAGATCAAACCAACAACAAGGAGCTCAAGTTCTATATTGAATATAAGTAAGTGAGGAGTATATAATAACATTAATTCTATTTAATCTTAAAGTAGTACTTGTGAAATACTTAGCTGTTATTAAGAAAAGTTTTATTGCTTACCAAATATTTCAGCGGTGATGCATCGTGTAAGAAGCAAAAGGCCGTTGTGGGAATTTTTGTTTCGGAACTGGTCTAAAGAAGTTTGAGAATAAAGATAGCGAGTCATATCTTTGTGTCCCTTGGCAGCAGAAAGAAGAACGGGAATTTCAGCGTCTTTGGTCTTCATGGTTAGCAGATCCTTCCCTCCCTTCTTGGGATCCACCATGCACTTTGCAATCTTATGATTTCCAGTTAATTCAGCAGCGAGAGCAAGAGCAGTGTAATCACAGTTGTCTTGCATTTTTACTAATTTCTCTTTCCCTTTCTTCACTAACTCCCTCACAATGTTTTCGTACCCAGCAATTACTGCAATATGAAGAACGGTTCTACCCGTGGAGGACGTGGAAAATATGGCCGTGTCGTCCGTATAGATGATTGATTTTGCATTTTTCCAATCACCACTCTCCACATATCTGTGCAGCTGTTTATATTCATGGAGAGTATCGTCCACGAAACCTGCCACGCGAACAATTCAACAATTTATTTTTTATCAAAGCTCAAAAATCAAAATATATAGGTTATACTTTTCATAAAAATAGGAAAAGGTAATTACGTAAATCCTAGTGATGGGTAAATAGGTATTGGTAAGCTATTAGCTCCAAGTATATCTAGTAGATTATTATTATTATTATTATTATTATTATTATTATTATTATTATTATTATTATTATTATTATTATTATTATTTTTATTTCTGTACAAAAGATATCTTTAGAAAAAACTGATAGGAACTCAAAATTTGTAAAAACAAATGTTAATCAACATTCCTAGAAGACCCGCCAGAGATGTAAGAGTAGATTTTTTTTTTATTGTGATGCAAAAAATTAATATTACTAATAAAATACACTAAAATGATAACTACAACAAAAACACACTCATATGATTTTTAAAACACACTCTGGTATGATTTCTAATAAAAAAAATTAATTTCTTAACTAGTATATATCTTTAGGATATTGGTCAGACTAATTTATAAAATACATTAAAATTATAACTACAACAAAAACCAGTCTTACAAAATAGAATTTATATAAAAAATTATAAATATATCTTTTGTGTTATCTCATATTTTTCAAGTCCTTTAATAGCTAACTTTATCTAATAATACTAATATCAGTTTTCATTTTCAAATTATAATACTTCCTTTCCATATTTTTAATGTTTTAGCTTTCTATTTTTAATGCTTTAGCTTTCTATTCTTATTTTCAAATTATACTACTTCCTTTTCATATGTAAGTCTAATTAATATATTTTTTTCAAATATATCCTTATTTAACACTCACTACAAGTGGTGCAAGTTTAAAAAATAATGTATTAAATAAAATTATTTTAGTTTAAGTATAACAATTTTTAGTTTCATTAAATATTTCTGTAATAATTTTAAACATAAAAAAGATGTGAGAAAAAGGTAATATTAGTTTTTCCAAAAACATTTCAAAAGCACTGGAAGTTGTTTATAAGGTTATTAAAAGTTAAAATCAATTCTTACATAGTTTCACTGTTGGAATAATTGCAGTCAAATCTCAACCATGGTGCTTTGTGAGTAACATTATTATAACTTTTGATTTAATTACTCATTTAATTTTTATATTTACATAATCTTTACTTTTTCTAACTAAGACAAAAAGATAATCTAGGTATAAGAACTAAATCAAGTTTTTAGTGTATTGAAATTTAAGTGAAATTATTTAGGTAATATTTGAGTTTATTCTTTATTAAAAACAGTCATTGATTAAGTTTTACTTATTTTCCACTCAAATTCTAAATTAGTTAACAACCAAAGGGTTAAGATCCAAAAAAAAAAAACCCTCTTTTTTTTAACATCTCCTCTAGCAATACTGAACTGAAGTTTCTAGATCACTGGAAGAAAAAAAAAACAGAAGCACAAAAGTAGTATAAATACCTTGCTCAATATCTGGATCGCCTTTTAATTGTGAACTGTATAACGCGCCCAATCTGTTCCAAGCTTCTTTTGCTGTTTCAACATGTCTAATCTGATTAAGAATCTCTGAACCACATGCTAGCTGAATGATATGCAAAGCCTTGGCATTTTCCCTCTTCCAATTCTCACAATCAGTTTTAGGTTTCGCACTAATTTCTGAAACAGACGTGACAACGCCCCACAGACCTTCACCCATTAGATAGTTCTTCACAAGAGCACTCCAGTTGTCGTAATTGTCTCTTGTAAGCGATTCCAGAACTATTCCACGGGCTGCAAGGTTTGTAGCTGCCATTTCTACTGCTTCCACAATCTGAACCTATATAAAATACATACAAAATCAATTAGCCTAACAGATTCGTTTGGATCATGAAATGAAAAACAAGTATGGAATTTGATAAAGCAACGTACGGGGAGGAAGTAACCATTTACCTTGCAGGGCACTGTATATAGCGCCTAAAATAAAAGGAAAAAAAGAAAAATACTTTATTCGGAAATTTTGGCACTTAGAATGGGAGGTCTAACTTGACAAATGCTTACACATTAAGATCTATGTTGAGAAGGATGATTCACTCCACGGCCTCTTATAATCAAAGACTAGTCCACCCAAAAAAAAAAAGAATAAATATATTTAGACGCCGGAAAATCAAAATCTTATTTTACATCCCGTGAGAGAGAGAAAGGAATATATATATATATATATAGACACCAGTATAGTTAGAGGCATAAAGAGAAAGAAAAGGTATTAAATAGGTATTTATGTCAATGGATGTGGATATATCGTTACTCAATAAAGAATATGATATAATAGGAAAAAAAATATTGATGAAGTGTTGAAAATTATAGATACAAATGGCATTACCCAAAAGAAATATGTGGAAGCTATTATGTGTTTATAAAAATAATATTATTAATTTATTTTTAAAAATATTCACTACTTTTGAGCTTTACACATTTGTTTGGATAAAAATAGATAGAAATAAAATGAACAAAAGAAAAATAAAATATATATGGAAGTAACAATTTTCTGTTTGCAAAGATAAACAAGAATAAAAGAAGTTTGTGTGTGTGAAATAAGAAGAAAATTTTTATTTGTATTTACTCCTTTTATTTACTTTTTAAAATTAAATTTTTTATAACATAAAATATTAAATAATTTTTGTTAAGAAAAAAATAAGAGTGTAAAGTTTTTAAAATTTTAGTTAAATTTTTTTAGTTAGTATAAAAGTTTTTATAAAATTATTTTCAAAATATTCTTTACTTAATTCAAATTTTATTTCCAATTATCTGCTTAAATTTTTTTCATATCAACCATATGACCTTTGAAATGGAGAAAATATTCTCATTTAAAATAAGTTAATTTCCATAAAATCGAATTCTCTTAAAAGTTAATTTAGATAATGATATATTTTATAATAAGATTAAAAAATTTAAATAAAATTAATTGATATTCTTAATAAACGTGAATTACTGTAGTTTTATTTTCTTATATATTTAAGATAAAGACTAAATTGGGTATAGAATTAACGCAGACTTTTCTTCTGCTTGCAGTGGGAATAATCTCTCCCATTTCTTACAAGTATTAAAGTTGACGATTTCGCCGTACGTTGACAAACGCTCAAGGTTAGTGAAAGGTTTTATACTTAAGGTATTTTAATGTTAGTAAGTATTTTATGCATTACATAAATATTTAAACATATATTTATGATAAAATCTAAATTTAACAAAATTTAAAAAAAATTATTTACTATTAATAAAAAATTAAATTCAAATATAAAAAATAATTACGTAAATTCAAATATAAATTTAGCTAGATATATAGTAGGCTATTTTGATATCAAATTGTAATTTGATTAACCAAGCTATTAGCAAAAGTGATTAATATGTTTAAATTAAAATTGAATCATCTGAATAGCATTTAAATTTAATTCTTGATCAAATTTTATTTATTTCCTGACTGAATTCCAGAGAAATTAATTCTTTAATCATAACTTTTGTCCTCTCAATTTGTTTCTTTTTTTTTCATTAGTATAGCTCCAATAATTAAATAATTCATCATAGAAAATTTTATTTTTGTGAAGAGATAAAATTGGGTTTCCATCATTTTTTGAAAAGTTGATAAATTTGGTAGATATATAAAAGATATTCTTTCTTTTCATTTTTTAATGATATTTTCAAATCGATTATTTTTTATATATCAAAATGGATGAATCTATCTTTTATAATTGAAACGAATATTTACGAGAGATTTTTTTTTTGAAGAGTTAACGTAATTACACATATTTTTGGTTTATTAAATAACTTTTAAGTATTTTCAAATTGATTCTTCGTTAACAGTATTCTACCAATTTTGAACCGTTTCGACTTTCGATCACTACACAAAATGAAAATAGTTCCATAAACATTTGAATAGTATTATAGCTTGGATATTGGATAGCGCAACAAGTCTCATTGCATTTTTTGTTGTTTTGTACTCCTTTTATAATACTCCAATAAGCAACTTTACTGGATTATATTCTACAAAGAAAATGTCTCTTTATTTTATATTTGGAGGTATATAGCGTGAGCCTTTGGATTCCATGTGGAAAACCTTTTTAAATTCTTTCAAGTAATGCTGATTTCGGGGAATTCATAATGGATTGAATTAATTAACAGAGGAAGGAAACACCTTTATATTGGTACTCTAGTTTCTTATTATATGTTGTACTAGGTTTGTGTGAACCGTACGTGAGCGCATAGAAGAACGATAAGCATGGTGGTTAATTAGATTGCGTAAGGTTAAAAGACAATTCATTTAATCGAAATGTTACGATTATTTTAAGAAATGTTAGACAAATGTGGGTAGAAATTGAAATAAATTCAAAATATTATTGATAAGAAAAACATACACATATATAAAAGAAGCTTATAAGAGGTGAGGAAAGAGTTAATCAAATAATTTAAATCTATGTAATTAAGATTAAAATTTAATTAAATAATCATTTATGTATGATTGTATGATGAAGATTAAATTTTCTCACTTTTTTTGTTAGGTTTGTCATATAATTAAGATTTGTCATACTACAATAAGTGAGGGCTATAATCACTACAAGAAACACATAAAATAGCGGTTACTAGGATTGTTGAAATCATACTAGACTGAAACAAACAGCAAGTTCTCTTGAACCAAACCGAACTGCAAATGGTTCTAGAATACTAAAATGATGCATCTAATTAAAAAATTTAGTTTTTAAACAAACGCCCTAATTAAACTGACATTAATTTCATATTTGTCTCGGCCAAAGTCGACACTAGTAGCTTGATTTTTGGTAGCTATCTCCAGCCTAGCCAATATTACATAGGGTAATTATTGCTATTGATCGATTTCGCTAAGAGACAACATAAAACAAAAATTTTGCATATTGTGGGTTAAAATGATGTTACATTAGAAGATATTTCAAAACAATGTAGTGCATTAATTACTCATTTTTTTTGGACTAGTTGATCACGTCAGATTACTTAATTAGAGATTAAAAACACACTTTATATTTTATTATTTTCTCTGTTTCATTATAATTATCATTGTAAGTTATTTTATACATAAAAAAATTAATAAATTAGATGAGAGAATAAAATTTTTATAAAATTAATTTTATCATTGTTAATTTATTTTTAATTTTTATTGATCATCGTTAATTTTATAAGTGAAGAAGCAATTAATATTATATTGAAAAATTAAAGTAATAATTTTTTAGATTTTTTTTCTTTTTACACGACAAATATATTATGGGACACAGTAAAATTACTACTCTTTTAAATAGTTTTAGGAATTGTCATATGTATGAAACAAAATTCAAGTTAACATGAATCTTGAATTAACATAGGGAAACGCTCTTAACAATTTATTAAATGATTGTATTAGGTTTGTGTGAAGTGTGAACACTGAAAACATACATCGATGCACGTTATAATAAAATATATTATGCACTTGACTGCATCACACAATTAATAAGTTTAACATGAATCTTGATTTAACATAAGGAAACACGAACATGAATGGATGTGTTAGTTAGATTTGTGTGAACACTGAACACACGTTGATGTACGTTAAAGTAAAATAAATTAAGTGCGCATTTGACTGCATTACACAATTAATAAATTGAAGTTAACATGAATCTTGATTTAACATATAGGGAATCACTCTTAACAATTTATTAAATGATTGTATTAGGTTTGTGTGAAGTGTGAACACTGAAAACACACATTGATGCACGTTAAAATAAAATATATTGTGCATGTGACTGCATTACACAATTAATAAGTTTAAATTAACATGAATCTTGATTTAACCTAAGGAAACACGAACATGAATGGATGTATTGGTTAGATTTGTGTGAACAGTGAACACACGTTGATGCACGTTAAAGTAAAATAAATTAAGCATGCGTTTTAATGCATTACAAAGTAATCCCTTCGTTTTAAATTATATGATATTTTAGAGAAAAAAATTGATCTGTCATTTTACAAAACTAATATTGCATTAAATACTTTTTTTCTAAGACTATATACCCTTAATCAATACTTAATGTTTTTTAATTCAATAAATTAATTACATTCTTAAATGCGTATGTCAATATCTTAAACGTGATATAATCTATTAAGGAGGGGTAGTAATCAATTTAAACTAACATGAAATGATGAAACTTGATTTACATAACACAGTACGAAGTATTAAAAATTTACTCTGAACACACACATTGAAGCACATTAAAGTAAAATAAAGTAAGTGTGTGTTTGACACTTTGACTGCATTATATCAGTTTGTAGGTTAAATGACATTTTTGATTTTTATGTTTTAAAATTTTTTTTAATATATTAAGTTTTAAAAAAATTATTCTGATTCTTTATATTTTTAAAAAAAATTATTTTAATCTTTTCTTCCATTTTTCATTAAAAGCATTAGTATTTCGTTATAATTAATTTAAAATAATAAAAGCAAAAATCACCACTATGTATCTTTTAAAAGTGAAATTAGTTTATATACAGGGAAATTGGAAGCATAAGTAGGAGTACGTAATACTAGTGTTGTATTTGTTTGGTGATGAAAAGACATACTCCTTTCATCTAATAGTACGTAATTGTTATATAGTAAGAAAATATTTATTTTAAAATAATTGTCATTTTGGTTTTTTAATGTAACATTAATTATATTTTTTATTTATATTCCTTATAATATTAATGATATATAAACAAGAAAAATTAAAAATAAATTAACAATAATAAATTTAATTTTATAAAATTGTTATTCTCTTCAATTTATTTGTTAGATTTTATTTGGTCTGTGTAAAATAATGTAAAACTACAACTATAATGAAACAAAAAGAATATATTGAAGTGATTTTTCTAAGATTTTAATTTTTCAAATAAAAATGCACTGAACATTTTCTTTAAAAAGTAGGTCAATTCATTCTTTTTTTTTTATTAAGATTCAATTTGAACAAATTTTGAAATATAATTTTTTTGTTTTTTTATTTGTATGCAACAAATTAAAAACTTTAGATTATAATACATTAAAAAAATCGTATTAATCTTGAAATTTTTTTAAAGATAATTATTCAAATAATCTTGATAATCTTAATTTATTTTTAAAATTAAAAGTATTGACAACAGATTAAATTAATACTTCAATAAAAATATTATATTAACATGATATCATCACCTATAGAATACTACAGTAGTGTACATCATTTGGAATTACTTGTTTTATATTTTATTCTTTAAATAAAACTTTAAAAGCACTCATCAGGCTCCCAGTTCAAAAGTACTACTAATATCCAGAGGAATTCGTGGTCCCTGCTCCCTCTGTAGCGATGGACATGTTGTAGCTAGTGCTAACTAATTCTCTTGTCTTTATTTCCTTATTATTATTGTACCAAAATAAAAATAAATAAAAAGTACCACTCCATAAAATATGTTACTAAACTGTACCTATCACGTTTTACTTATTATAATTCTCTTGTCTTTATATTTTATTTGGCTCAACCAAGCACGATTTTTTAGACAAAATCGAATCTTGAGATTCTTTAATGCATAAATTATGATACAAATATATTTTCATTAAAGTTGACAACACCTTTAGCTTTGTTTTTGTTAAGGTCATCAATGATATTTATCTTAATTGAATTAAAAGATAAATTATTTGCAGGGGTGTTTACGGGTATACGTTATCTGTGAATTCGAATTGATCTAAACTGATCCGAACAGTCTTAGACGAGTTGAGTCATGAGTTTAGATTTAAAAATTCGATGAAAACCGATCGAAATTGATCAAAATTGTTGAAGTTGTTTGGTTTGGTTTGGTTTTGAATACTGTTAATATTGGGATTCCAAGTTTTGAAATTACTAGTGTTAAAATTTCTTACGGTGTTACTTTCATATACATTATTTATTTCACTTTTTTTCATATTTATTTTTTCTGTTATATTTATAATATTAATTAATCATATTTTGTTCATTTATTTCAACAAATTTGGTTACAATAAATATAGTTGTAACAAATCTGGTTGCATCAAAGTTTATTGTAAAAAATTAGTTTGTAGAAAATAATTGTGATTTAGATTATTATAGTGAATCTCGTTGAAGAATATTTTTTTTTAATTTGTATTAGTCTATTTTAGAATATTATGTTGATGATATTAAATGAATCAATTTTACTACTTTTAGACAATTGATAATATTGTGTTTATTGTATATATTGGATATTTGAATGAATCATGATATAAAATAATAGTTTTAAACAAAAATATCAAATTTAAATAGGTTACTGGTTGGTCCGAATAAACTGAACCAAACTGTTTATTAATAGATTGTATTGGGTTTAAAAAAATGAAAACCAAACTGAACCAAATTGATTAAATTTAATTGGATTAGATCTTAAATTTGATCAAAATTAATCCAAATTGACATGTCAATACCCCTGCTTAATGACATTGGAATTTTAGAAGGATAACAATATTTATATAACAAAGTTTACTATACATTTATACATTTTATAATTAATAAAGAACAAAAGATAAGAAGAAGATAGTGCAAAATAAAATACTCCATAAAACAAGGAATTGTTGGTTTGGAAAAATGTTTTTTTCCCTGTATTTTGCCAGCTACCTTTTTGAAGTTTTTGTAGAAAAAAAATGAAAAGAGAAAATATAAAAACAATATAAATTTGCTTTCTCATATACAACCTTATAAAGCAGGAAATAAAGTGATACTTTTTTACTTAAAATTAAAAAAAAATTCTCTTAGTATATAAACAAGTAAATTAAACTTCTTTTTTTCAATTTTCTATTGAGTTTACATTTGAAAATTTTTACTCATCTTTATTTATTTTGTTACCGTACCAGAACAATGTTAATTTTGGTTGAGTGAAGGGACTGTCACGTCTTGAATCTGGGACCAACAAATGGTATCGCAACAAGCAAACCATTAAACCAAGTTGTAAACAATAGGCAGACAACAAAATGTTAATTTAAAAATGATCATTTCACACTTCATTATATTTGTTAATCTGAATGACACAAACCAGTTTATTATGAAGTATCTATTAGCATTCATTTGCTAATGACTAATCTGCTACTTTCCTTTATATTAAGGTTCATAAATTTCTATTTTTTATGATAAAATTAGTGAATTTTAAAGAAAATTACTGAATATTCATAAAAAGTATATAATTTTTTTTAAAATTTAAATGAAATAAATGATAACAATTGATAAAGTTATAACCAAATTATATATATATATATATATATATATATATATATATATATATATAATTTGCATGTTATTAATATATTAGTGTCAACTTAAAAAATTTAAATTTGGTTCGCTTAAACAATTAAAGTCAACTTTAACGTTGTTTGATTAATTGAATAATTAAATTTAATCAAACATTTAACAAACTTAAATAACTCATTTATATTTGAGTAATGATATGGTGTATGAACATTAATTCATATGTGATAAACAGCTATTTAACACTTCTTAGCTTGTTAATTGGCATTCCCTTGGGACAATGGCGGGGAAGACTGAAAAAAACAACCGTGGTATTAGGGGGGTTGCCGGGAAGCTTGAAAAGAGGCCAGCCGAGGTGCCCAAAACATTGATGGACACAGTGCTTACGTTAGCAGAAACAACTCTAGAATAAATGGGAGTATTTTAAAATAGTCACAAAATTATTCAATTTTTAAAATAATTTTATAAATTGATTGGATTATTTTATTAAATCAATCATAGATATATTTTTAAAATTATTACACAATAGATTTGGTGTGTTTATTGAATTAATCATGGATGTAATAGATTTTTTTAAAATAAATTATTTAAAATGTATCTATTATAATTTAAATGAATTTTTATCAAATCTAACAATTTCACGCATAAGATAAATGGAAGTCTAACCTCTTAAAATTTGAAACCTAGCGTGGCATTTAAAATAACAGAAGAGTAGCAATATATTTTCTAACACGAGAAATTTTTAGATAATTTAGAATTAAGTTGATCCCTATTAATTTTCACATGACACATAATTAAGTTATATTGATTATTTCTCATAAATTGTAGCATTTGAGAATTTATCATGTAAGGAGTGATGTAGACCGTGTGATAGTTCTTAACTTATTGATAATTTCATGTCTAACACTATTATTATTATTATTATTGATTAAAAATTATAAAATTATAATAAATGTTTATTAAAAATATATAAGACTAATAAGATTTTGTCATTCTTAATAAATTTAAATCAATAAAAGAAAATGTTTGATTATATAATAGAATGCATTACTAACAATATTCTTAGAATAATTAAGATCTTGATATATTTTTATCGCAATTACATATCTAAGGTTTAAATTCAAAAATACTAATTAAGTTTTAATAATCTCGTATCAATTGACTCGCACGCACTGATGTTATTGAGATCTTAATATTTGATAAAAAAAATAATTTTATCATGGTGTGGGTAATTGATGGAGTGATATATAAATTTAATATTTATCTTAATTATATTTTTAAAAGCATAACATTATTTTATTTTGTTATTTAATTAAAATCACTTAATAAAGTATTAATAGAAATCATAGTATTGTAGCAATTTTCTTTGTTAGTTCTTATATTTTAAAAAATTCCATTTTAGAGTAGAGCATCATATATTCAACTCCGTCAAGGAAGGAAATTAAAGTGTTTATAAATTTTCGTTTGGTGAAAGAGAAATGATGAAGAAATGAATAGGATGGAAAGGGAAGAAAATTGTGAGAAAGAGAAAAGTGAATGTGTTTGGAAAGTAAAAAATGAGGGCAGGAAAGTAAAAAAGGTGTGAGATTTCCATTTTTTGTTTTTATCCTAAACCAAATAAAAATGAATGGAAAAAATGAAGATTTGGTTTAGATAATCAATTATCATCCTCATAATCTATTATTTACACTGATATATGTGATGTAATAATTGATTATCACAATATTTTTATTTTTTATTTATCTTTCATATTTCTTCTTTATTTTCTTAAACGAAACATTTTTATTTTCGCTATATTTCTCATCTAATGTCATTCACTCTAACAATTTTTGTTTTGTCAATTTTAATCTCATCAACCTTATTTTTCTAATATATTTTTTTCCTACCAAACACTTGCTTGGTCTAATGGTTACATGTAATATGATCATAGCATAAACAAATTCAAGTCATCTTTCTATATTTTGCTTCCGTTTCCTCCAGTTGACATGTTTAGTTTATTAATTAGGTTGTTAAGTTTATGGCAATCTATTGTCACGTACAGGTTTTTTTTTCGTAAATACCCTTTCTTTCTCTTATTCCTTTTCAATCTACACTATTTTATAATTTAATTTCCAATATATATTATTTGAGATTTTCTCTCTCTTTTTTGTTTTTTTTTAATTTAAAATATTATAAAATATAAATATTTTATTATATAATATTTTAATTGGTTTTAAAATTACTTATTTATTAAATTAAATTTTATAATTTTGTTTTTTATTTT